>NC_060175.1:107972475-107992475 GCF_021184085.1 Oncorhynchus gorbuscha | reverse complement strand
CTATACATCCGTGCACCTGGTGATTGAAAATGTGCACCTGGGAACCTGACAAATTAAATACTGTCGGGTTACTGTGTGCGCCGCAATCTTGGGCTATATCCAAAAAACACCAAAACGTGAATAAATCAAAAAGTACATGTCCAATCTGGATTAGGTTTTTTTAAACGAAAGGGCATACATAGACGGACATTTTCATGTCATTAAAACCGTTTTTGTATAGAAACTTTTAATAGAAAATTGTGTTTATAGTTTGGGCTACACATGTGCATGTTACTGGAAACATAGGTTTCTACCAGGGCATTTTGTTTTTTACATGCTCTACTTGTTGCCCATTGAGAGAGAGGGTATGACACGAAATATGGGACCTCTAGCCCTTCGGGAAGTATTTTTAATCATTTTCTGAAAATTACCGATTTTGGGCCAAAAAAGTGCATGTTACTGGAAACATAGGTTCCTACCAGGGCATTTTGTTTTTTTACATGCTCTACTTGTTGCCCATTGAAAGAGAGTGTATGACACGAAATATGGGACCTCTAGCCCTTCGGGAAGTATGGTTAATATTTTTTTGAAATAACTGACTGGGCCGGAAAAATAAATAGCCGTGCACCTGGTAACCCAAAAATAATCTCCTCATTTAAAGTAGTCACCTCGCAAGGTGTTTCAAGGTAGGAACCTGGTAACTTAAAAATACTCTCCTAAATGCACTTACCGGTCATTCTGATATTAATGCCCACTTTGGAGACTGATAGATTGTACAGTTGGCGACATCTAGTGAATTTTAAAAAGTAGTACAGATTCATTCTGGGAAGTAATATTACTATGATTATATGGATGAATCTAAAAGATGTTGGAAAATTTACTACGTCCAAACTTTTCTAAAATAAAACTATGTTTTATGTGCAACTGGTGATTGAAAATAGGCACCTGGTAACCCAAAATGAAACACATTTTTAATCATTTTAATGTATAATGACACAAATACAAGGGTGAATTTCAAACAAATATGCTTTATTTAATCAGTTAATCATGGATTTATTTGACCCTCAATCAGTGTCCGGGCCCGGCTGGCATTTTGGGGCAAATTATGGTACCGGTAGTAACGTGACTGCGTTTCCAGAGAGTGACACATATGGTCAGCAACAGTTCCCCGGTCTGTAACTGAGCCTTGGTTAAAGTTCAACGTGGCAACACTGCGTCGAATTGTACCGAAGGTCACTTTCCTTCCAATGCCAAACTCTGCAAAGATTTTCCCCACATACTCACACAGATTAGCGTAGGGTTGACCACAGGATGTGAAAAAGAACAGTTCTGTGTCTGAGGTCATTCCACTCAGATGAGGCCTGATTTGATGGAATCGTTGAAGCCAAGTGTATTCCTCCTGACATAGAACAATTCTGCACTCCCCGAAGCTATAGTTAGTTTTGTGGGAAGCTACACACATCTGATAACCCCCACCTTCCGGGGTTACTTCACTGAAATCGCTCACACTAAATAGTGTGACTGGGGATCGTCGAGTGCCATTAAATATTGCCAACCGGCTGGACATGAGAGCTGCAAACCTACGCCTGTCAGAGCATGTGGCACGTTCCTCCAGCCTACTTAGAACTGAAGGAATGGCTTGATTGCTTAGCTCAACAAAGCGTTTTAACTCCGCAGCGCTGAGCACCTCGTCCCTGCAGCGTTGGCGGAATTTTGACCTATACATTGCCTGGCTCTGCCGTGAGTCCCTGTCCATCTTCGCCAAGCAGAGTAACATCTTTCGAATTGCAGCGACCTTAGCTTGCATACCATCTGGCCGGAACTGAATAAGATAATTGAGGAAAATTCTAACATCGGCTCGGTACATTTTTAACGTGGATGGTGCCAAACCACGGCCGTCACATTGAGCATACCAATCAGACACACGTCTGTAGTTATCCAGAAAACACAGTCCTTCATCGGACTTGCCCTCCGACATAATGTGGAGGAATTGCCGTACTCGGGACATACTGGTGCGACTATTGTCAATTCGTTTAACACAATATAGTTTTCATACTCGTTCAAAATGGCATTACTCCGAACCTGAATTCGGGACGGCACACCGCCGTCTTCATCACTCTCGCTATCAGTGAAAGTCGCCACGACGCAGCCTTGCTCCCTCGGTTCCAAGCACAGTTCAATATCCACTTGACTGGTTGGCTGCACCACCGTCGAAGAACCTGCCGTCTGATCACACTCTTCCACCAGCTGCTGCTCCACGGACAACTCACTTTGTAAACACTGCAAAATCACAGGGTCCTCCGGCCGCGGTTGAAGCACTGATTCGGCCTGCTGTCTCTCAGTAGAAATCCGGCTAAATTGCATAGCATTCGTCCATTCCGTAGTACCAAACTTAAGTGCATGTACAGACTTCAAATGTTGATCTAGCCGCACTATATTCTGTTTACAACAAAGTCCACAGTCGCGTCTTGGTCTGCTACTCATAGCTTCTCTCTCCTGCCTTCCTCCGTGTCTCTTTGTTTGCTGCACCTAACCCTAACCCTAACCCTAACCCTAACCCTAACCCTAACCCTAACCCTAACCCCTAACCCTAACCCTAACCCTAACCCTAACCCCTAACCCTAACCCTAACCCTAACCCTAACCCTTTTGCTGTCTCTTCTATTATATTTTGACAGACCATGTAGATCTACTGTCTCTATTATATTATGACAGACCAGCTAGATCTACTGTCTCTATTATATTATGACAGACCAGCTAGATCTACTGTCTCTATTATATTATGACAGACCAGCTAGATCTACTGTCTCTATTATATTATGACAGACCAGCTAGATCTACTGTCTCTATTATATTATGACAGACCAGCTAGATCTACTGTCTCTACTGTCTCTATTATATTATCTAGATCTACTGTCTCTATTATATTATGACAGACAGACCAGCTAGATCTACTGTCTCTATTATATTATGACAGACCAGACCAGCTAGATCTACTGTCTCTATTATATTATGACAGACCAGCTAGATCTACTGTCTCTATTATATTATGACAGACCAGCTAGATCTACTGTCTCTATTATATTATGACAGACCAGGTAGATCTACTGTCTCTATTATATTATGACAGACCAGCTAGATCTACTGTCTCTATTATATTATGACAGACCAGGTAGATCTACTGTCTCTATTATATTATGACAGACCAGTAGATCTACTGTCTCTATTATATGACAGACCAGCTAGATCTACTGTCTCTATTATATTATGACCATATTATGCTAGATCTACTGTCTCTATTATATTATGACAGACCAGCTAGATCTACTGTCTCTATTATATTATGACAGACCAGCTAGATCTACTGTCTCTATTATATTATGACAGACCAGCTAGATCTACTGTCTCTATTATATTATGACAGACCAGCTAGATCTACTGTCTCTATTATATTATGACAGACCAGTAGATCTACTGTCTCTATTATATTATGACAGACCAGCTAGATCTACTGTCTCTATTATATTTTGACAGACCATGTAGATCTACTGTCTCTATTATATTATGACAGACCAGCTAGATCTACTGTCTCTATTATATTATGACAGACCAGCTAGATCTACTGTCTCTATTATATTATGACAGACCAGCTAGATCTACTGTCTCTATTATATTATGACAGACCAGCTAGATCTACTGTCTCTATTATATTATGACAGACCAGCTAGATCTACTGTCTCTATTATATTATGACAGACCAGCTAGATCTACTGTCTCTATTATATTATGACAGACCAGCTAGATCTACTGTCTCTATTATATTATGACAGACCAGCTAGATCTACTGTCTCTATTATATATGACAGACCACTAGATCTCTATTATATTATGACAGACCAGCTAGATCTACTGTCTCTATTATATTATGACAGACCAGCAGATCTACTGTCTCTATTATATTATCTAGATCTACTGTCTCTATTATATTATGACAGACCAGCTAGATCTACTGTCTCTATTATATTATGACAGACCAGTAGATCTACTGTCTCTATTATATTATGACAGACCAGCTAGATCTACTGTCTCTATTATATTATGACAGACCTAGATCTACTGTCTCTATTATATTATCTACTGTCTCTATTATATTATGACAGACCAGCTAGATCTACTGTCTCTATTATATTATGACAGACCTAGATCTACTGTCTCTATTATGACAGACCAGCTAGATCTACTGTCTCTATTATATTATGACAGACCAGCTAGATCTACTGTCTCTATTATATTATGACAGACCAGCTAGATCTACTGTCTCTATTATATTATGACAGACCAGGTAGATCTACTGTCTCTATTATTATGACAGACCAGCTAGATCTACTGTCTCTATTATATTATGACAGACCAGCTAGATCTACTGTCTCTATTATATTATGACAGACCAGGTAGATCTACTGTCTCTATTATATTATGACAGACCAGCTAGATCTACTGTCTCTATTATATTATGACAGACCAGTAGATCTACTGTCTCTATTATATTATGACAGACCAGCTAGATCTACTGTCTCTATTATATTATGACAGACCAGCTAGATCTACTGTCTCTATTATATTATGACAGACCAGCTAGATCTACTGTCTCTATTATATTATGACAGACCAGCTAGATCTACTGTCTCTATTATATTATGACAGACCAGCTAGATCTACTGTCTCTATTATATTATGACAGACCAGCTAGATCTGTCTCTGTCTCTATTATATTATGACAGACCAGCTAGATCTACTGTCTCTATTATATTATGACAGACCAGCTAGATCTATTATATTATGACAGACCAGCTAGATCTATCTATGACAGACCTGATCTCTATTATATTATGACAGACCAGCTAGACCAGCTAGCATCTACTGTCTCTATGACAGGGTAGATCTACTGTCTCTATTATATTATGACAGACCAGCTAGATCTACTGTCTCTATTATATTATGACAGACCAGCTAGATCTACTGTCTCTATTATATTATGACAGACCAGCTAGATCTACTGTCTCTATTATATTATGACAGACCAGCTAGATCTACTGTCTCTATTATATTATGACAGACCAGCTAGATCTACTGTCTCTATTATATTATGACAGACCAGCTAGATCTACTGTCTCTATTATATTATGACAGACCAGATCTACTGTCTCTATTATATTATGACAGACCAGATCTACTGTCTCTATTATATTATGACAGACCAGCTAGATCTACTGTCTCTATATTATGACAGACCAGCTAGATCTACTGTCTCTATTATATTATGACAGACCTACTGTCTCTATTATATTATGACAGACCAGCTAGACTGTCTCTATTATATTATGACAGACCAGCTAGATCTACTGTCTCTATTATATTATGACAGACCAGACTAGATCTAGATCTAGATCTGTCTCTATTATATTATGACAGACCAGGTAGATCTACTGTCTCTATTATATTATGACAGACCAGCTAGATCTACTGTCTCTATTATATTATGACAGACCAGCTAGATCTACTGTCTCTATTATATTATGACAGACCAGCTAGATCTACTGTCTCTATTATTATGACAGACCAGCTAGATCTACTGTCTCTATTATATTATGACAGACCAGCTAGATCTACTGTCTCTATTATATTATGACAGACCAGGTAGATCTACTGTCTCTATTATATTATGACAGACCCTAGATCTACTGTATATTATGACAGACCAGCTAGATCTACTGTCTCTATTATATTATGACAGACCAGCTAGATCTACTGTCTCTATTATATTATGACAGACCAGCTAGATCTACTGTCTCTATTATATTATGACAGACCAGCTAGATCTACTGTCTCTATTATATTATGACAGACCAGTCTCTATTATATTATGACTAGATCTACTGTCTCTATTATATTATGACAGACCAGCTAGATCTACTGTCTCTATTATATTATGACAGACCAGCTAGATCTACTGTCTCTATTATATTATGACAGACCAGCTAGATCTACTGTCTCTATTATATTATGACAGACCAGCTAGATCTACTGTCTCTATTATATTATGACAGACCAGCTAGATCTACTGTCTCTATTATATTATGACAGACCAGCTAGATCTACTGTCTCTATTATATTATGACAGACCAGCTAGATCTACTGTCTCTATTATATTATGACAGACCAGCTAGATCTACTGTCTCTATTATATTATGACAGACCAGCTAGATCTACTGTCTCTATTATATTATGACAGACCAGCTAGATCTACTGTCTCTATTATATTATGACAGACCAGCTAGATCTACTGTCTCTATTATATTATGACAGACCAGCTAGATCTACTGTCTCTATTATGACAGACCATAGACTGTCTCTATTATATTAGACAGAGCTAGATCTACTGTCTCTATTATATTATGACAGACCAGCTAGATCTACTGTCTCTATTATATTATGACAGACCAGCTAGATCTACTGATCTCTATTATATTATGACAGACCAGCTAGATCTACTGTCTCTATTGTATAGATCTACTGTCTCTATATTATGACAGAGGTAGATCTACTGTCTCTATTATATTATGACAGACCAGCTAGATCTACTGTCTCTATATATTATGACAGACCAGTAGATCTACTGTCTCTATTATATTATGACAGACCAGCTAGATCTACTTATATTATGACAGACCAGCTAGATCTATGTCTCTATATTATGACAGACCAGCTAGATCTACTGTCTCTATTATATTATGACAGACCAGCTAGATCTACTGTCTCTATTATATTATGACAGACCAGCTAGATCTACTGTCTCTATTATATTATGACAGACCAGCTAGATCTACTGTCTCTATTATATCTAGATCTACTGTCTCTATTATATTATGACAGACCAGCTAGATCTACTGTCTCTATTATATTATGACAGACCAGCTAGATCTACTGTCTCTATTATATTATGACAGACCAGCTAGATCTACTGTCTCTATTATATTATGACAGACCAGCTAGATCTACTGTCTCTATTATATTATGACAGACCAGCTAGATCTACTGTCTCTATTATATTATGACAGACCAGCTAGATCTACTGTCTCTATGTCTCTATATGACAGACCAGGTAGATCTACTGTCTCTATTATATTATGACAGACCAGCTAGATCTACTGTCTCTATTATATTATGACAGACCAGGTAGATCTACTGTCTCTATTATATATACTGTCTCTATTATATTATGACAGACCAGCTAGATCTACTGTCTCTATTATATTATCTAGATCTACTGTCTCTATATTATGACAGACCAGCTAGATCTACTGTCTCTATTATATTATGACAGACCAGCTAGATCTACTGTCTCTATTATATTATGACAGACCAGCTAGATCTATTATGACAGACCAGCTAGATCTACTGTCTCTATTATATTATGACAGACCAGCTAGATCTACTGTCTCTATTATATTATGACAGACCAGCTAGATCTACTGTCTGTCTCTATTATATTATGACAGACCAGCTAGATCTACTGTCTCTATTATATTATGACAGACCAGCTAGATCTACTGTCTCTATTATATTATGACAGACCAGACTAGATCTACTGTCTCTATATTATGACAGACCAGCTAGATCTACTGTCTCTATTATATTCTATTACCATTATGCTAGATCTACTGTCTCTATTATATATAGATCTACTGTCTCTATTATATTATGACAGACCAGCTAGATCTACTACTGTCTCTATTATATTATGACAGACCAGCTAGATCTACTGTCTCTATTATATTATGACAGACCAGCTAGATCTACTGTCTCTATTATATTATGACAGACCAGCTAGATCTACTGTCTCTATTATATTATGACAGACCAGCTAGATCTACTGTCTCTATTATATTATGACAGACCAGCTAGATCTACTGTCTCTATTATATTATGACAGACCAGCTAGATCTACTGTCTCTATTATATTATGACAGACCAGCTAGATCTACTGTCTCTATATATTATGACAGACCAGCTAGATCTACTGTCTCTATTATATTATGACAGACCAGCTAGATCTACTGTCTCTATTATATTATGACAGACCATGTAGATCTACTGTCTATATTATGACAGACCAGCTAGATCTATGACAGACCAGCTAGATCTACTGTCTCTATTATATTATGACAGACCAGCTAGATCTACTGTCTCTATTATATTATGACAGACCAGCTAGATCTACTGTCTCTATTATATTATGACAGACCAGCTAGATCTACTGTCTCTATTATATTATGACAGACCACCAGCTAGATCTACTGTCTCTATATTATATTATGACAGACCAGGTAGATCTACTGTCTCTATTATATTATGACAGACCAGCTAGATCTACTGTCTCTATTATATTATGACAGACCAGCTAGATCTACTAGATTCAGACCAGCTAGATCTACTGTCTCTATTATATTATGACAGACCAGCTAGATCTACTGTCTCTGTCTAGATCTATTATATTATGACAGACCAGCTAGATCTACTGTCTCTATTATATTATGACAGACCAGCTAGATCTACTGTCTCTATTATATTATGACAGACCAGCTAGATCTACTGTCTCTATTATATTATGACAGACCAGCTAGATCTACTGTCTCTATTATATTATGACAGACCAGCTAGATCTACTGTATATTATGACAGACCAGCTAGATCTATTATATTATGACAGACCAGCTAGATCTACTGTCTCTATTATATTATGACAGACCAGCTAGATCTACTGTCTCTCTATTATATTATGACAGACCAGCTAGATCTACTGTCTCTATTATATTATGACAGACCAGCTAGATCTACTGTCTCTATTATATTATGACAGACCAGCTAGATCTACTGTCTCTAGATCTACTATCTATATTATGACAGACCAGCTAGATCTACTGTCTCTATTATATTATGACAGACCAGCTAGATCTACTGTCTCTATTATATTATGACAGACCAGCTAGATCTACTGTCTCTATTATATTATGACAGACCAGCTAGATCTACTGTCTCTATTATACCAGACCAGCTAGATCTACTGTCTCTATTATATTATGACAGACCAGGTAGATCTACTGTCTCTATTATATTATGACAGACCAGCTAGATCTACTGTCTCTATTATATTATGACAGACCAGCTAGATCTACTGTCTCTATTATATTATGACAGACCAGCTAGATCTACTGTCTCTATTATATTATGACAGACCAGCTAGATCTACTGTCTCTAGACCAGCTATAGATCTACTGTCTCTATTATATTATGACAGACCAGCTAGATCTACTGTCTCTATTATATTATGACAGACCAGTAGATCTACTGTCTCTATTATATTATGACAGACCAGGATCTACTGTCTACTGTCTCTATTATATTATGACAGACCAGCTAGATCTACTGTCTCTATTATATTATGACAGACCAGCTAGATCTACTGTCTCTATTATATTATGACAGACCAGCTAGATCTACTGTCTCTACTGTAGATCTACTGTCTCTATATTATGACAGACCAGCTAGACCTACTGTCTCTATTATATTATGACAGACCAGCTAGATCTACTGTCTCTATTATATTATGACAGACCAGCTAGATCTACTGTCTCTATTATATTATGACAGACCAGCTAGATCTACTGTCTCTATTATATTATGACAGACCAGCTAGATCTACTGTCTCTATTATATTATGACAGACCAGCTAGATCTACTGTCTCTATTATGACATTATGACAGACCAGCTAGATCTACTGTCTCTATTATATTATGACAGACCAGCTAGATCTACTGTCTCTATTATATTATGACAGACCAGCTAGATCTACTGTCTCTATTATATTATGACAGACCAGCTAGATCTACTAGATCTACTGTCTCTATTATATTATGACAGACCAGCTAGATCTACTGTCTATATTATATATTATGACAGACCAGCTAGATCTAGTCTCTATGTATCTATGCTAGATCTACTGTCTCTATATTATGACTCAGACCAGCTAGATCTACTGTCTCTATTATATTATGACAGACCAGCTAGATCTACTGTCTCTATTATATTATGACAGACCAGCTAGATCTACTGTCTCTATTATATTATGACAGACCAGCTAGATCTACTGTCTCTATTATATTATGACAGACCAGCTAGATCTACTGTCTCTATTATATTATGACAGACCAGCTAGATCTACTGTCTCTATTATATTATGACAGACCAGCTAGATCTACTGTCTCTATTATATTATGATAGATCTACTGTCCTATTATATTATAGATCTACTGTCTCTATTATATTATGACAGACCAGCTAGATCTACTGTCTCTATTATATTATGACAGACCTAGATCTACTGTCTCTATTATATTGATGACAGACCAGCTAGATCTACTGTCTCTATTATATTATGACAGACCAGCTAGATCTACTGTCTCTATTATATTATGATGACAGACCAGCTAGATCTACTGTCTCTATTATATTATGACAGACCAGCTAGATCTACTGTCTCTATTGTCTCTATTATATTATGACAGACCAGCTAGATCTACTGTCTCTATTATATTATGACAGACCAGCTAGATCTACTGTCTCTATTATATTATGACAGACCAGCTAGATCTACTGTCTCTATTATATTATGACAGACCAGCTAGATCTACTGTCTCTATTATATTATGACAGACCAGCTAGATCTACTGTCTCTATTATATTATGACAGACCAGTAGATCTACTGTCTCTATTATATTATGACAGACCAGCTAGATCTACTGTCTCTATTATATTATGACAGACCACTAGACTACTGTCTCTATATTATGACAGACCATAGATACTACTGTCTCTATTATATTATGACAGACCAGCTATAACTACTGTCTCTATTGTATTATGACAGACGAGCTAGATCTACCGACCATGTAGATCTACTGTCTCTATTATATTATGACAGACCAGCTAGATCTACTGGCTCTATGTCTCTATTGGGTAGATCTGCTGTCTCTATTATATTATGACAGACCATGATCTAGACCAGCTAGATCTACTGTCTCTATTATATTATTGACAGACCAGCTAGATCTACTGTCTCTATTATATTATGACAGACCAGCTAGATCTACTGTCTCTATTATATTATGACAGACCAGCTAGATCTACTGTCTCTATTATATTATGACAGACCAGCTAGATCTACTGTCTCTATTATATTATGACAGACCACCAGCTAGATCTACTGTCTCTATTATATTATGACAGACCAGCTAGATCTCTATTATATTATGATCTACTGACCAGGTAGATCTACTGTCTCTATTATATTATGACAGACCAGCTAGACCAGTAGATCTACTGTCTCTATTATATTATGACAGACCAGCTAGATCTACTGTCTCTATTATATTATGACAGACCAGCTAGATCTACTGTCTCTATTATATTATGACAGACCAGCTAGATCTACTGTCTCTATTATATTATGACAGACCAGGTAGATCTACTGTCTCTATTATATTATGACAGACCAGCTAGATCTACTGTCTCTATTATATTATGACAGACCAGCTAGATCTACTGTCTCTATTATATTATGACAGACCAGCTAGATCTACTGTCTCTATTATATTATGACAGACCAGCTAGATCTACTGTCTCTATTATATTATGACAGACCAGCTAGATCTACTGTCTCTATTATATTATGACAGACCAGCTAGATCTACTGTCTCTATTATATTATGACAGACCAGCTAGATCTACTGTCTCTATTATATTATGACAGACCAGCTAGATCTACTGTCTCTATTATATTATGACAGACCAGCTAGATCTACTGTCTCTATTATATTATGACAGACCAGCTAGATCTACTGTCTCTATTATATTATGACAGACCAGCTAGATCTACTGTCTCTATTATATTATGACAGACCAGCTAGATCTACTGTCTCTATTATATTATGACAGACCAGCTAGATCTACTGTCTCTATTATATTATGACAGACCAGCTAGATCTGTCTCTGTCTCTATTATATTATGACAGACCAGCTAGATCTACTGTCTCTATTATATTATGACAGACCAGGTAGATCTACTGTCTCTATTATATTATGACAGACCAGCTAGATCTACTGTCTCTATTAGCTAGATCTACTGTCTCTATTATATTATGACAGACCAGCTAGTAGATCTACTGTCTCTATTATATTATGACAGACCAGCTAGATCTACTGTCTCTATTATATTATGACAGACCAGCTAGATCTACTGTCTCTATTATATTATGACAGACCAGCTAGATCTACTGTCTCTATTATATTATGACAGACCAGCTAGATCTACTGTCTCTATTATATTATGACAGACCAGCTAGATCTACTGTCTCTATTATATTATGACAGACCAGCTAGATCTACTGTCTCTATTATATTATGACAGACCAGCTAGATCTACTGTCTCTATTATATTATGACAGACCAGCTAGATCTACTGTCTCTATTATATTATGACAGACCAGCTAGATCTACTGTCTCTATTATATTATGACAGACCAGCTAGATCTACTGTCTCTATTATATTATGACAGACCAGCTAGATCTACTGTCTCTATTATATTATGACAGACCAGCTAGATCTACTGTCTCTATTATATTATGACAGACCAGCTAGATCTACTGTCTCTATTATATTATGACAGACCAGCTAGATCTACTGTCTCTATTATATTATGACAGACCAGCTAGATCTACTGTCTCTATTATATTATGACAGACCAGCTAGATCTACTGTCTCTATTATATTATGACAGACCAGCTAGATCTACTGTCTCTATTATATTATGACAGACCAGCTAGATCTACTGTCTCTATATATTATGACAGACCAGGTAGATCTACTGTCTCTATTATATTATGACAGACCAGCTAGATCTACTGTCTCTATTATATTATGACAGACCAGACCATGACAGACCAGCTAGATCTACTGATCTCTGTCTCTATTATATTATGACAGACCAGCTAGATCTACTGTCTCTATTATATTATGACAGACCAGCTAGATCTACTGTCTCTATTATATTATGACAGACCAGCTAGATCTACTGTCTCTATTATATTATGACAGACCAGCTAGATCTACTGTCTCTATTATATTATGACAGACCAGGTAGATCTACTGTCTCTATTATATTATGACAGACCAGCTAGATCTACTGTCTCTATTGTCTCTATTAGATCTACTGTCTCTATATATTATGACAGACCAGCTAGATCTACTGTCTCTATTATATTATGACAGACCAGCTAGAGACCAGCTAGATCTACTGTCTCTATTATATTATGACAGACCAGCTAGATCTACTGTCTCTATTATATTATGACAGACCAGCTAGATCTACTGTCTCTATTATATTATGACAGACCAGCTAGATCTACTGTCTCTATTATATTATGACAGACCAGCTAGATCTACTGTCTCTATTATATTATGACAGACCACTAGATCTACTATTCTATTATGACAGACCAGCTAGATCTACTGTCTCTATTATATTATGACAGACCAGCTAGATCTACTGTCTCTATTATATTATGACAGACCAGCTAGATCTACTGTCTCTATTATATTATGACAGACCAGCTAGATCTACTGTCTCTATTATATTATGACAGACCAGCTAGATCTACTGTCTCTATTATATTATGACAGACCAGCTAGATCTACTGTCTCTATGTCTCTATTGGGTAGATCTACTGTCTCTATTATATTATGACAGACCAGCTAGATCTACTGTCTCTATTATATTATGACAGACCAGCTAGATCTACTGTCTCTATTTATTGACAGACCAGCTAGATCTACTGTCTCTATTATATTAGATCTACTGTCTCTATTATATTATGACAGACCAGCTAGATCTACTGTCTCTATTATATTATGACAGACCAGCTAGATCTACTGTCTCTATTATATTATGACAGACCAGCTAGATCTACTGTCTCTATTATATTATGACAGACCAGCTAGATCTACTGTCTCTATTATATTATGACAGACCAGTAGATCTACTGTCTCTATTATATTATGACAGACCAGCTAGATCTACTGTCTCTATTATATTATGACAGACCAGCTAGATCTACTGTCTCTATTATATTATGACAGACCAGCTAGATCTACTGTCTCTATTATATTATGACAGACCAGCTAGATCTACTGTCTCTATTATATTATGACAGACCAGGTAGATCTACTGTCTCTATTATATTATGACAGACCAGCTAGATCTACTTGATCTACTGTCTCTATTATATTATGACAGACCAGCTAGATCTACTGTCTCTATTATATTATGACAGACCAGCTAGATCTACTGTCTCTATTATATTATGACAGACCAGCTAGATCTACTGTCTCTATTATATTATGACAGACCAGCTAGGTCTACTGTCTCTATTATATTATGACAGACCAGCTACCAGCTAGATCTACTGTCTCTATTATATTATGACAGACCAGCTAGATCTACTGTCTCTATTATATTATGACAGACCAGCTAGATCTACTGTCTCTATTATATTATGACAGACCAGCTAGATCTACTGTCTCTATTATATTATGACAGACCAGCTAGATCTACTGTCTCTATTATATTATGACAGACCAGCTAGATCTACTGTCTCTATTATATTATGACAGACCAGCTAGATCTACTGTCTCTATTATATTATGACAGACCAGGTAGATCTACTGTCTCTATTATATTATGACAGACCAGCTAGATCTACTGTCTCTATGTCTCTATTGGGTAGATCTACTGTCTCTATTATATTATGACAGACCAGCTAGATCTACTGTCTCTATTATAAAATGACAGACCAGTTAGATCTACTGTCTCTATTATATTATGACAGACCAGCTAGATCTACTGTCTCTATTATATTATCTATTATATTATGACAGACCAGCTAGATCTACTGTCTCTATTATATTATGACAGACCAGCTAGATTATATTATGACAGACCAGCTAGATCTACTGTCTCTATTATATTATGACAGACCAGCTAGATCTACTGTCTCTATTATATTATGACAGACCAGATCTACTGTCTCTATTATATTATGACAGACCAGCTAGATCTACTGTCTCTATTATATTATGACAGACCAGCTAGATCTACTGTCTCTATTATATTATGACAGACCAGCTAGATCTACTGTCTCTATTATATTATGACAGACCAGGTAGATCTACTGTCTCTATTATATTATGACAGACCAGCTAGATCTACTGTCTCTATTATATTATGACAGACCAGCTAGATCTACTGTCTCTATTATATTATGACAGACCAGCTAGATCTACTGTCTCTATTATATTATGACAGACCAGCTAGATCTACTGTCTCTATTATTATGACAGACCAGCTAGATCTACTGTCTCTATTATATTATGACAGACCAGCTAGATCTACTGTCTCTGTCTCTATTATATTATGACAGACCAGCTAGATCTACTGTCTCTATTATATTATGACAGACCAGCTAGATCTACTGTCTCTATTATATTATGACAGACCAGCTAGATCTATGACAGACCAGCTAGATCTACTGTCTCTATTATATTATGACAGACTAGATCTAGCTAGATCTACTGTCTATTATATTATGACAGACCAGCTAGATCTACTGTCTCTATTATATTATGACAGACCAGCTAGATCTACTGTCTCTATTATATTATGACAGACCAGCTAGATCTACTGTCTCTATTATATTATGACAGACCAGCTAGATCTACTGTCTCTATTATATTATGACAGACCAGCTAGATCTACTGTCTCTATGTATCTATTGACAGACAGCTAGTAGATCTACTGTCTCTATTATATTATGACAGACCAGCTAGATCTACTGTCTCTAATATTTTGACAGACCATTATATTATAGATCTACTGTCTCTATTATATTATGACAGACCAGCTCTACTGTCTCTATTATATTATGACAGACCAGATCTAGATCTACTGTCTCTATTATATTATGACAGACCAGCTAGATCTACTGTCTCTATTATATTATGACAGACCAGCTAGATCTACTGTCTCTATTATATTATGACAGACCAGCTAGATCTACTGTCTCTATTATATTATGACAGACCAGCTAGATCTACTGTCTCTATTATATTATGACAGACCAGCTAGATCTACTGTCTCTATTATATTATGACAGACCTGTAGATCTACTGTCTCTATTATATTATGACAGACCAGCTAGATCTACTGTCTCTATTATATTATGACAGACCAGCTAGATCTACTGTCTCTATTATGACTAGATAGATATTATGACAGACCGGTGTCTAGATATAGATCTACTGTCTCTATTATATTATGACAGACCAGATCTACTGTCTCTATTATATTATGACAGACCAGCTAGATATCTACTGTCTCTATTATATTATGACAGACCAGCTAGATCTACTGTCTCTATTATATTATGACAGACCAGCTAGATCTACTGTCTCTATTATATTATGACAGACCAGCTAGATCTACTGTCTCTATTATATTATGACAGACCAGCTAGATCTACTGTCTCTATTATATTATGACAGACCAGCTAGATCTACTGTCTCTATTATAGATCTACTGTCTCAGACCAGCTAGATCTACTGTCTCTATTATATTATGACAGACCAGCTAGATCTACTGTCTCTATTATATTATGACAGACCAGCTAGATCTACTGTCTCTATTATATTATGACAGACCAGCTAGATCTACTGTCTCTATTATATTATGACAGACCAGCTAGATCTACTGTCTCTATTATATTATGACAGACCAGCTAGATCTACTGTCTCTATTATATTATGACAGACCAGGTAGATCTACTGTCTCTATTATATTATGACAGACCAGCTAGATCTACTGTCTCTATTATATTATGACAGACCAGGTAGATCTACTGTCTCTATTATATTATGACAGACCAGGTAGATACTGTCTCTATTATATTATGACAGACCAGCTAGATCTACTGTCTCTATTATATTATGACAGACCAGCTAGATCTACTGTCTCTATTGGGTAGATCTACTGTCTCTAATATATTATGACAGAACAGCTAGATCTACTGTCTCTATTATATTATGACAGACCAGCTAGATCTACTGTCTCTATTATATTATGACAGACCAGCTAGATCTACTGTCTCTATTATATTATGACAGACCAGCTAGATCTATTCTATCTCTATTATGACAGACCAGCTAGATCTACTGTCTCTATTATATTATGACAGACCAGCTAGATCTACTGTCTCTATTATATTATGACAGACCAGCTAGATCTACTGTCTCTATTATATTATGACAGACCAGCTAGATCTACTGTCTCTATTATATTATAGATCTACTGTCTCTATTATATTATGATCTGGCAGACCAGAGATCTACTGTCTCTATTATATTATGACAGACCAGCTAGATCTACTGTCTCTATTATATTATGACAGACCAGCTAGATCTACTGTCTCTATTATATTATGACAGACCAGCTAGATCTACTGTCTCTATTATATTATGACAGACCAGCTAGATCTACTGTCTCTATTATATTATGACAGACCAGCTAGATCTACTGTCTCTATTATATTATGACAGACCATTATATATACTAGATCTACTGTCTCTATTATATTATGACAGACCAGCTAGATCTACTGATCTACTGTCTCTATTATATTATGACAGACCAGCTAGATCTACTGTCTCTATTATATTATGACAGACCAGCTAGATCTACTGTCTCTATTATATTATGACAGACCAGCTAGATCTACTGTCTCTATTATATTATGACAGACCAGCTAGATCTACTGTCTCTATTATATTATGACAGACCAGCTAGATCTACTGTCTCTATTATATTATGACAGACCAGCTAGATCTACTGTCTCTATTATATTATGACAGACCAGGTAGATCTACTGTCTCTATTATATTATGACAGACCAGCTAGATCTACTGTCTCTATTATATTATGACAGACCAGCTAGATCTACTGTCTCTATTATATTATGACAGACCAGCTAGATCTACTGTCTCTATTATATTATGACAGACCAGCTAGATCTACTGTCTCTATTATATTATGACAGACCAGCTAGATCTACTGTCTCTATTATATTATGACAGACCAGGTAGATCTACTGTCTCTATTATATTATGACAGACCAGCTAGATCTACTGTCTCTATTATATTATGACAGACCAGCTAGATCTACTGTCTCTATTATATTATGACAGACCAGCTAGATCTACTGTCTCTATTATATTATGACAGACCAGCTAGATCTACTGTCTCTATTATATTATGACAGACCAGCTAGATCTACTGTCTCTATTATATTATGACAGACCAGCTAGATCTACTGTCTCTATTATATTATGACAGACCAGCTAGATCTACTGTCTCTATTATATTTACAGACCAGCTAGACCAGCTAGATCTACTGTCTCTATTATATTATGACAGACCAGCTAGATCTACTGTCTCTATTATAAAATGACAGACCAGGTAGATCTACTGTCTCTATTATATTATGACAGACCAGCTAGATCTATGTCTCATATTATGACAGACCACTAGCTAGATCTACTGTCTCTATTATATTATGACAGACCAGCTAGATCTACTGTCTCTATTATATTATGACAGACCAGCTAGATCTACTGTCTCTATTATATTATGACAGACCAGCTAGATCTACTGTCTCTATTATATTATGACAGAGCTAGACCTAGCTAGATCTACTGTCTCTATTTATGACAGACCAGCTAGATCTACTGTCTCTATTATATTATGACAGACCAGCTAGATCTACTGTCTCTATTATATTATGACAGACCAGCTAGATCTACTGTCTCTATTATATTATGACAGACCAGCTAGATCTACTGTCTCTATTATATTATGACAGACCAGCTAGATCTACTGTCTCTATTATATTATGACAGACCAGCTAGATCTACTGTCTCTATTATATTATGACAGACCAGGTAGATCTACTGTCTCTATTATATTATGACAGACCAGCTAGATCTACTGTCTCTATGTCTCTATTATATTATGAGACCAGCTAGATCTACTGTAGATCTACTGTCTCTATTATATTATGACAGACCAGCTAGATCTACTGTCTCTATTATATTATGACAGACCAGCTAGATCTACTGTCTCTATTATATTATGACAGACCAGCTAGATCTACTGTCTCTATTATATTATGACAGACCAGCTAGATCTACTGTCTCTATTATATTATGACAGACCAGCTAGATCTACTGTCTCTATTATATTATGACAGACCAGCTAGATCTACTGTCTCTATTATATTATGACAGACCAGCTAGATCTACTGTCTCTATTATATTATGACAGACCAGCTAGATCTACTGTCTCTATTATATTATGACAGACCAGGTAGATCTACTGTCTCTATTATATTATGACAGACCAGCTAGATCTACTGTCTCTATTATATTATGACAGACCAGCTAGATCTACCTGTCTCTATTATATTATGACAGACCAGCTAGATCTAGATCTACTGTCTCTATTATATTATGACAGACCAGGTAGATCTACTGTCTCTATTATATTATGACAGACCAGACTAGATCTACTAGTCTCTATTCTATTATATTATGACAGACCAGCTAGATCTACTGTCTCTATTATATTTGACATGACTAGATCTACTGTCTCATTACTACTGTCTCTATTATATTATGACAGACCAGCTAGAGACTCTACTGTCTCTATTATATTATGACAGACCAGCTAGATCTACTGTCTCTATTATATTATAGATCTAGACCATATTATGACAGACCAGCTAGATCTACTGTCTCTAT
>NC_060175.1:107847475-107969975 GCF_021184085.1 Oncorhynchus gorbuscha | reverse complement strand
ATTCACAACACAGGTTAATGTTCACAACACAGGTTAACATTCACAACACAGGTTAATGTTCACAACACAGGTTAACAGTCACAACACAGGTTAATTTTTACAACACAGGTTAATGTTCACAACACAGGTTAACAGTCACAACACAGGTTAATGTTCACAACACAGGTTAATGTTCACAAGGCCGCAGGGCCAGATGGATTACCAGGACGTGTCCTCAGAGCATGTGCTGACCAGCTGGCTAGCATCTTCACTGACATGTTCGACCTCTCCCTGACTCGGTCTGTAATACCTACATGTTATAAGCAGACCACTATAGTCCCTGTGCCCCGAGGTAACCTGTCTCAATGACTATTTCCCCTCGTCTTCGTAACATTGCAAAAAACGTTTTGTCCATAAATGATGCAGAAAAGCTAATCCATGCTTTTGTCACTTCTAGATTAGACAGCAATGCTCTAATCTCCGGCTACACGGATAAAGCACTAAATAAACTTCAGCTAGTGCTAAACACGGCTGCTAGGATCTTGACTAGAATCAAACCATTTAAGAGGGGGGTAGCCGGCAGAGACAGCAAGGTCAATTTATCACTCCAGCGCCTTGCCGTTCACCTTCACACCCCTGGGCCAGACTCAATCATAGAACCTCCTGAAAATATGTCTTCAGTAAAGACCTAAAGGCTGTGACTGCGTCGGTCAGTTGTATCAGCAGACCACTCCAGTAAAGACTGCGTCGGTCAGTTGGACCAGCAGACAACTCCAGTAAAGACCTAAAGACTGCGTCGGTCAGTTGGACCAGCAGACAACTCCAGTAAAGACTGCGTCGGTCAGTTGGACCAGCAGACCACTCCAGTAGAGACTGCGTCGGTCAGTTGGACCAGCAGACCACTCCAGTAAAGACCTAAAGACTGCGTCGGTCAGTTGGACCAGCAGACCACTCCAGTAAAGACCTAAAGACTGCGTCGGTCAGTTGGACCAGCAGACCACTCCAGTAGAGACCTAAAGACTGCGTCGGTCAGTTGGACCAGCAGACAACTCCAGTAAAGACCTAAAGACTGCGTCGGTCAGTTGGACCAGCAAACCACTCCAGTAAAGACCTAAAGACTGCGTCGGTCAGTTGGACCAGCAGACCACTCCAGTAGAGACTGCGTCGGTCAGTTGGATCAGCAGACCACTCCAGTAGAGACTGCGTCGGTCAGTTGGACCAGCAGACCACTCCAGTAGAGACCTAAAGACTGCGTTGGTCAGTTGGACCAGCAGACAACTCCAGTAAAGACCTAAAGACTGCGTCGGTCAGTTGGACCAGCAGACAACTCCAGTAAAGACCTAAAGACTGCGTCGGTCAGTTGGATCAGCAGACCACTCCATGAACATGGAGCGCTGCAGGAGAAAGCCCTGCCTCCAGCTGTTTGCTTAGAAATGTGATATTTGTTATATATTTGGTATTTATTATTCCACATTAAACATGACATAACGCCTAGTACAGAACATTATTAGTCAAAGACTGAAATCCTTATTAGGAACAATAAAGGTATTGGTATCCAGTCTAGTTGGTTAACCTGGGTCTACTCTAGTTGGTTACCCTGGGTCCACTCTAGTTGGTTACCCTGGGTCCACTCTAGTTGGTTAACCTAGGTCTACTCTAGTTGGTTAACCTGGGTCTACTCTAGTTAGTTAACCTGGGTCCACTCTCGTTGGTTAACCTAGGTCTACTCTAGTTGGTTAACCTGGGTCTACTCTAGTTAGTTAACCTCTAACACACACACAGGGCTCTACACACTACACACACTGTCACTCTAACACACACACAGGGCCCTACACACTACACACACTGTCTCTTTGCACACTGACGGGGCCCTACACACTACACACACTGTCTCTATGCACACTGACGGGGCCCTACACACTGCACACACTGTCAGGGCCCTACACACTACACACACTGTCTCTATGCACACTGTCAGGGCCCTACACACACACAGGGCCCTACACACTGACGGGGCCCTACACACTACACACACTGACGGGGCCCTACACACTACACACACTGTCTCTATGCACACTGACGGGGCCCTACACACTGCACACACTGTCAGGGCCCTACACACTACACACACTGTATCTATGCACACTGACAAGGCACTACACACTACACACACTGTCACCTCCATCACTCCAGTATTCCTGCACATGTAAATATGATATTGGAACTGTATATAGTTTGCTTACTTACTTTGTGTATTTCATATTTGTATTTCTCATGTTTTGTTTTGTAGTGATACATTGTTATTGATTACTGCATTGTTGGGTTTTGAGTTTGCAAGAAAGGCATCTCACTGTACTTGTGCATGTGTCATTAAAACTTTAAATGTGTTGTAGATCTGTCATTATCATTGAAAGTCTAAGAAGCAGTAGATCTACTCTATGTGTTATAGATCTGTCATTATCATTGAAAGTCTAAGATGAAGTAGATCTACTCTGTGTTATAGATCTGTCATTATCATTGAAAGTCTAAGATGAAGTAGATCTACTCTATGTGATCTGTCATTATCATTGAAAGTCTAAGAAGCAGTAGATCTGTTCTATGTGCACTCTTTCTATGCTTCCCATTATTAAGTTTAGTTTTTGTGCCTTTCACCTTCGGTTTTGTACACCAGATTCAAACAGCTGAAAATATAATAATTTTGGTTATGGAAAATATATTTAACAGTGGTTTAGATGGTACGATGATTCTCTACACTGTACTTGCTTGTTTTATTACATAAACTGAAATTAGGTAGCTATTAGAATTTTAGCAACCAGGAAATGGCGTTGCGATTTCTGCATAGTGCATCTTTAATTGAAATATTGTAGAATTCCATTCATTCCTATGGGGAGGACTGGTCCACCTGGGGAGTTCCAATATGGCCATCTGGTGGTTTCAAATCCCCTCACTTGCCAATACATAGCAATTAAAATGTTATTAAATAACACTACTGTCATAAATCCAAACTAATTTTACCGACCCTTTCCTCGTCCTCACCTCATCCTACATTTTGGTGTTCCCCTTGAATGTTCATGCTGCTTGTTCCATGTTCCCAGTAAAACTACCTTTCCCAGTATGCTCCACGGTAGGCTAGTTATTGCGGAGAAAATTTTACAGCCATCATATTCAATTTAAAATACACGATTATTAACCATATTTCACGTGTGACGCCAAAAGTGTTTACCCAAATCAAAAATATAACCGGAGTGTTTTTATCCTAATTCTCCAGGCGAAGCGTCCGTATGACGCACCGGATGTCTCTCTAACTTCCTTTCCTCCTTTCGGTGAGTTCGTGTTCACATGGCGGTGTCTGCCTCTCTTCAAAACATTCTACAAACTCTACCATCTTTCTAGCGTATAACCTTCCGTTTCCTTTCGTAATAAGTGTTTGTTTTGTGTGTTATTTATACAGATTGCAGCTATGGGTCGCCGGCCAGCCCGATGGTGAGGTTTTTTGTCACATTATTTTTTTATAGCTCGAGATTGAAGTATGTCGCTGGATGAAAATGCAAAATGGAGGATATGTCCGCACCATGTGCATTAATGATCCAGCTACCTATATTTGCGTTTTTTGCTGTCAAGTAATTTACTTGCATAACCAAACCTTGTGCTGTCATAACTAGGTAACTAGATGGTCTGTTACACAATTGTCGACGAAGTCACGGTCAGTCACTTAGGTAACATGGTGTTGAATGTAGCTCGTTGGCATTTAGATAAAAGTCTTCAAACATCAGCTATCTGAGCAGCTAACCGATCGCTGCAGCTGTACATAGTCTATTGGTAAATAACCCACCCATTTTCACCTACCTCATCCCCATACTGTTTTTATTTATTTACTTTTCTGCTCTTTTGCACAACAATATCTCTACCTGTACATGACCATCTGATCATTTATCACTCCAGTGTTAATCTGCAAAATTGTAATTATTCGCCTACCTCCTCATGCCTTTTGCACACATTGTATATAGACTCCCCTTTTTCCTACTGTGTTATTGACCTGTTAATTGTTTACTCCATGTGTAACTCTGTTGTCTGTTCACACTGCTATGCTTTATCTTGGCCAGGTCGCAGTTGCAAATGAGAACTTGTTCTCAACTAGCCTACCTGGTTAAATAAAGGTGACATTTTTTTAAAAGTTACTAGTTGGTAGGCTAACCGTTATAAAGGTTATTAGTATCGTACATCGGCCTGTGATTACACACGTTCGTGCATTTTTATTCTGTAAAAAACATGTGTAAACATCAGTAGTATCATTTGAACTGACTTCATCACACACCTGCAGTGTATTTAGCCAATCTGCAGTGTGGTTCTGGGGTATAATTGCAGCAGACGGTACCTGTTTGCCTATGAGGCCCGCTGGGAGGTGTTGGCCCTTTAAGAGACACAACCGACTGGCTGGGTCGCCTTCACATCCTGAAACATGGCTGGTTCTGCAGGACCGCTGATCACTTGCATGACGTTGTTGACCTTTTCCTGTGTTGAATGTAAAGGCAGCTGATATAATCACTTGACAAACCAAACATTGAAAGATGACGACATGTGGTCTGGTACTGTAGCTGGTCAGCAGATAATTGTTTCAAGCCATCTCTCTCCCACAGCTATCGCTACTGCAAGAACAAGCCCTACCCCAAGTCCCGCTTCTGTCGCGGTGTGCCTGGTAAACCCCTTTTCCTTACTTTCTATCCTCTCCTTGGTTATTCCCCAATACTCACTCAGTCATGCCTTCCTTGGTTATTCCCCAATACTCACTCAGTCATGCCTTCCTTGGTTATTCCCCAATACTCACTCAGTCATGCCTTCCTTGGTTATTCCCCAATACTCACTCAGTCATGCCTTCCTTGGTTATTCCCCAATACTCACTCAGGCATGCCTTCCTTGGTTATTCCCCAATACTCACTCAGTCATGCCTTCCTTGCTTATTCCCCAATACTCACTCAGTCATGCCTTCCTTGGTTATTCCCCAATACCCACTCAGACATGACAGTGATGTGCAGACATGGTCATACTCGTAATGGTATCCGTAAGTTGATAGATCAGATGATACCCGTGATCGGGGGGTGTCATGTTTTAATATGCTTAAGTAGATGTTCGCAAAATGCCCCCAAAACAACTTCCTGAGCGTTTCTAGACCAAACAAGCAGCAGGTTAGGAACCACGGGGCTGACCAGTGTTTCAACTTACAGTGGGCGGACAACTTTTAATCTGCCCATATGAGCGTAGGCGTTTCATATTTCCCCTCGGCCTGCTGGTTAGATATTATGCACATTTGATAGCTTGATATCAAACGTACTCGCCATGTGAGTTGTTATAGTAGCAGGCAGCAGAAATCTGAACGATCAGACCGAAAACATGCAAGGAAAAGTGATATTGTGAGTAGACGGAGCTACAGCATCACTCTGTCCACTCAGAGGCAGGCAAACTGGCCGGTTATCTATACCATGCACTAAGACAGTATAGTTTAGACACCGTTCCTGACTGACATGAGAAAGATACTTGCTGGCTCCTGAAAATAAAACTCGGATAATTACAAAAAAAAAGTAATTCTGAAAATTGTCCGTAAGTTACGATACTAGTTCTGTTTGACTACTCGGCACCGTGTTCTGAACTGCAGCTCATTAATCTGACCAGTCCCGCTGCCGTGCGGTTCTGGTGTTCAATGGCTGCAGACAGTGACTCTGTGGTTGTGTATGAGGCCAGCTGGGAGGTGCTGGCCCCTTTAAGGGACCGCTGAGACAAAACGTGACCTGTTTATGCTGAACTACAGAGGGAATTGGCTGTTTTGCATGTCCGCTTGATGTCTTAAAGAAATTACACTCAGACCTACGTCAACTATTCCCTGTATGTAATGTGCTCTGCTCTCTCCCCTCCTGTATGTAATGTGCTCTGCTCTCTGTCCCCTCCTGTATGTAATGTGCTCTGCTCTCTGGCCCCTCCTGTATGTAATGTGCTCTGCTCTCTCCCCTCCTGTATGTAATGTGCTCTGCTCTCTGGCCCCTCCTGTATGTAATGTGCTCTGCTCTCTGGCCCCTCCTGTATGCAATGTACTCTGCTCTCTGGCCCCTCCTGTATGCAATGTGCTCTGCTCTCTGGCCCCTCCTGTATGCAATGTGCCCTGCTCTCTCTCCCCTCCTGTATGTAATGTGCTCTGCTCTCTGGCCCCTCCTGTATGTAATGTGCTCTGCTCTCTGGCCCCTCCTGTATGTAATGTGCTCTGCTCTCTGTAGATCCTAAGATCAGGATTTTTGACCTGGGCAGGAAGAAGGCCCGGGTGGATGAGTTCCCTCTGTGTGGACACATGGTCTCTGACGAGTACGAGCAGCTGTCCTCTGAAGGTGAGGGTCATCTCTGGGGCACATCACAAAAACATGTTGTCTTCTGAAAGGCTAGGTTGGATCGAATCTCACATTCATGTACTTTCTAAATCTCTCTAGCTCTGGAGGCAGCCTGTTAACTCTCCCATCTCTCCTCTGGGGGCAGCAGCCTGTTAACTCTCCCATCTCTCCTCTGGAGGCAGTGTGTTAACTCTCCCATCTCTCCTCTGGAGGCAGTGTGTTAACTCTCCCATCTCTCCTCTGGAGGCAGTGTGTTAACTCTCCCATCTCTCCTCTGGAGGCAGTGTGTTAACTCTCCCATCTCTCCTCTGGAGGCAGCAGCCTGTTAACTCTCCCATCTCTCCTCTGGGGGCAGCAGCCTGTTAACTCTCCCATCTCTCCTCTGGAGGCAGCAGCCTGTTAACTCTCCCATCTCTCCTCTGGGGGCAGCAGCCTGTGTTAACTCTCCCATCTCTCCTCTGGAGGCAGCAGCCTGTGTTAACTCTCCCATCTCTCCTCTGGAGGCAGCAGCCTGTTAACTCTCCCATCTCTCCTCTGGGGGCAGCAGCCTGTTAACTCTCCCATCTCTCCTCTGGAGGCAGCAGCCTGTGTTAACTCTCCCATCTCTCCTCTGGAGGCAGCAGCCTGTGTTAACTCTCCCATCTCTCCTCTGGAGGCAGTGTGTTAACTCTCCCATCTCTCCTCTGGGGGCAGTGTGTTAACTCTCCCATCTCTCCTCTGGGGGCAGTGTGTTAACTCTCCCATCTCTCCTCTGGAGGCAGTGTGTTAACTCTCCCATCTCTCCTCTGGAGGCAGTGTGTTAACTCTCCCATCTCTCCTCTAGCTCTGGAGGCAGCCCGTATCTGTGCCAATAAGTACATGGTGAAGACTTGTGGAAAAGACGGCTTCCACATCCGGGTCCGCCTGCACCCCTTCCATGTCATCCGTATCAACAAGATGTTGTCCTGCGCTGGGGCTGACAGGTACAGCACTGTTCTAAGCTCATAAAACACCTGCAGCTTATTAAGCCGACCAGTCTCGCTGCAGTGCGGTTCTGGTGTGCAATGGCTGCAGACAGTAACTCTGTGGTTGTGTATGAGGCCAGCTGGGAGGTGCTGGCCCCTTTAAGGGACCACTGAGACAACGCTTTACAACTGGTGCTGTGTTTCAGACCAGGGCTGGGGGTTGTAGACCGGGACCGACCGGGGGTTGGGACCGGGACCGACTGGGCCGGGGGTTGTGGACCGGGACCGACTGGGCCGGGGGTTGTGGACCGGGACCGACTGGGCCGGGGGTTGTGGACCGGGACCGACTGGGCCGGGGGTTGTGGACCGGGACCGACTGGGCCTGGGGGGGTTGTGGACCGGGACCGACTGGGCGGGGGGTTGTGGACCGGGGTTGGGGACCGACTGGGCCGGGGGGTTGTGGACCGGGACCGACTGGGCCGGGGGTTGTGGACCGGGACCGACTGGGCCGGGGGGGTGGACCGGGACCGACTGGGCCGGGGGGGTGGACCTGGACCGGGGGGGTGGGCTGGGGGGGGGACCGGGGGGGGGGTGGGCTGGGGGTTGTGGGTAATATGAACAAGGTGCTGCTCCATGTCAAAGACCAGCCTCTGGTCAACAGTAATGCACTAGAGAATGGGGCGCCATGTGGCCATGGTCTTGGCCGTTGATGTATTTGGGTAATTAGCATTAATGTTTTACTGTAAATGCAGAATGTATTCCAAATTACCCTGAGTCTGGTTCCTCTCCAGGTTTCTTTCTTCTCTAGTTTCCCTGGTCTCTGCTTGCTGTAAAGCACAATAACTATTCCTTGTCAGTAATGTGTTGCCTGTAGTAATGAGGCGCGTTTTGTTCTGTGTTTCTAGGCTCCAGACAGGGATGCGTGGCGCGTTCGGTAAACCCCTGGGCACCGTGGCCCGTGTTAGAATCGGTCAGGTGATCATGTCTGTCCGCACCAAGGCCAGCAACAAGGAGCACATTATCGAGGCTCTCCGCAGAGCCAAGTTCAAGTTCCCCGGGCGCCAGAAGGTAACACTCACCTGGACACTTGTATGAGTGGTTACCCACGGGGGTAACTGGTGTCGATATATAGATGAGATTTGAAGGTCTTAAACACTCAGTGTGCGCTGTTAGATCCCTGCAGCTCATTAATCTGACCAGTCCCGCTGCCGTGCGGTTCTGGTGTTCAATGGCTGCAGACAGTGACTCTGTGGTTGTGTATGAGGCCAGCTGGGAGGTGCTGGCCCCTTTAAGGGACCGCTGAGACAACTATATTTCCTTCACTGAGAAAAATGGTTGCCTCTGGATAACATCTGATCACTCTCCTTTCTCCCTCCCTCAGATCCACATGTCAAAGAAGTACGGCTTCACTAAGTTCAACGCGGTAGACTTTGACCAAATGATGGCTGAAAAGCGTGTGATTCCTGATGGCTGTGGGGTGAAGTACATCCCTTCGACTGGTCCTCTGGCTCGCTGGAAGAAGATTCACGCCATCTAGACACCCAACTACAGACGGTCTGGACAGGTTCAACATCCCATAGGATGCCTGTCTGGTCCTCTGGCTCGCTGGAAGAAGATTCACGCCATCTAGATGCCCAACAACAGACGGTCTGGACGGGCACAGAAGCGTCCAAGAGATCAGAGACATGGAGGAGGAACAACTAGCCAATAAAAGTGCATTGTTGGATATAAAACTGACCTGAGTGTTGCCTTCCGTTATTCTGAGCTTCACTGCTGATTTCAGATGACTTGAAGGTTGTGGGTAAAATAAATACTGGTTTGGTGTTGGACCTAAATGAACAATGACGTTAGATTAGTTAGTATCTCACAGTAGTATCACAGCATCTCTAAAGCACTCTGCACCAGAGGCTCTGGTTGACACCTCGTGTATGTTCTGTTAGTGTATGGATGTAGTCAACAATGCACATCGGTGTAGTTGCTGGTGTAACAAGAGTTTTAGGCCTGACCTAATAGTGTTTCACAAACTAGGGGTTGCCTGATTTGAAAATTGGTTGTGAGAAACAAACAATTGTACTTGATTCATGGGTCAGTCACCTCCGGTAGATGTGGTTCTGATCAACTACTTATGTTTTATTTCTACATGTGGTGTTTTAAGGTACAACAATGACCCCCATCACTGAAAGATGACTCTGGGAAACTTGTCTGGTTTCCCTCTACCATGCCTAAGCTGCGCCGGAGTCAGGACAGTGGGAGGGAGAACATGATCCTTTCTGGTGCCCTTCAGACCACTTCAGATTTAAATAAAGTAAACATTGGCTGTTGATGACATCACCTAAGTCTCATCTAAATGGGGTAACGGGCCAATGATTGCCAACTCCCGGACTAATACCAGAAATTTAGCAACATTTTATTTTATTTTTTCGGGCATCTTTTCTTTTCCCAAGTTCCCACAGATGTGGTGTTAATTATTAAAGTTGCCAGTGATTTAAAGTCTTATGTATATAGGGCAGCAGCCTCTGTGGCATTGATGCCTGTTTTTCCCAGTCTCTCAGTCCACTTCTCGTTGGCCACCGAGAAGGAGAGCCCACAGTCCTTGGTAGCGGGCCGCATTCGTGGCACTGTGTTGTCCTCAAAGCGGGCGAAGAAGGTGTTTAGCTTGTCTGGAAGCAAGATGTCGGTATCTGGTTTTCCTTTTGTAGTTCGTGATTGTGTGTAGACACATGTCTCGTGTCTGAGCCGTTGAATTGAGACTCTCTCTATTCTGATGTCTTAAAGTCCAAAGAAGTAAAAATAGAAGCCGGAGGAAGGAGAGATGACAAGAAAGGGATTCAGTTTACTGTTTTAACTGTGGATTAATTGTCAAGAGTAGAGGACCTTGTGCATTTCAGGTCAAATGTGCAATTCAGGCCATAAATGTTTAATGCTTTTCGACATGTCCCCAAATTAATATAATTGGTTCAGAGTTTGTTTTGATATTTTAACCTGCATGACTTGATCAGGTCTGGTGTGGGGGTAAAAAAATCAACATGCGCGCGCGATGGCGCATTCAGTTTGGCCAGCATGTTAGACTAGTAATACCACAGAGTGGTGGTCCATGTTAGACTGTAGCTTACTGCAAACTACTGCTGTTTGTTCCTGAACTGGCCGAATGGCAGAGCTGTCCTTCAGCATCACAAGTTGGTTCAACTTCTTTAACAACACCATGAAAGAACTGAATATAATATCATAGTATAACAGGCCTATAACGTTACTCTTACACCAAAAACAGCTCATTTCTAATTCGATTTTAGGATGGTTAGTTGAAGCTGAATAATCAAAAAATACACTGCTCCAAAAAATAAAGGGAACACTAAAATAACGTCCTAGATCTGAATGAATGAAATATTCTTATTAAATACTTTTTTCTTTACATAGTTGAATGTGCTGACAACAAAATCACACAAAAATGATCAATGGAAATCAAATTTATCAACCCATGGAGGTCTGGATTTGGAGTCACACTCAAAATTAAAGTGGAAAACCACACTACAGGCTGATCCAACTTTGATGTGATGTCCTTAAAACAGGTCAAAATGAGGCTCAGTAGTGTGTGTGGCCTCCACGTGCCTGTATGACCTCCCTACAACGCCTGGGCATGCTCCTGATGAGGTGGATGGTCTCCTGAGGGATCTCCTCCCAGACCTGGACTAAAGCATCCGCCAACTCCTGGACAGTCTGTGGTGCAACGTGGCGTTGGTGGATGGAGCGAGACATGATGTCCCAGATGTGCTCAATTGGATTCAGGTCTGGGGAACGGGCGGGCCAGTCCATAGCATCAATGTCTTCCTCTTGCAGGAACTGCTGACACACTCCAGCCACATGAGGTCTAGCATTGTCTTGCATTAGGAGGAACCCAGGGCCAACCGCACCAGCATATGGTCTCACAAGGGGTCTGAGGATCTCATCTCGGTACCTAATGGCAGTCAGGCTACCTCTGGCTAGCACATGGAGGGCTGTGCGGCCCCCCAAAGAAATGCCACCCCACACCATGACTGACCCACCGCCAAACCGGTCATGCTGGAGGATGTTGCAGGCAGCAGAACGTTCTCCATGGTGTCGCCAGACTGTCACGTCTGTCACATGTGCTCAGTGTGAACCTGCTTTCATCTCTGAAGAGCACAGGGCGCCAGTGGCGAATTTGCCAATCTTGGTGTTCTCTGGCAAATGCCAAATGTCCTGCACGGTGTTGGGCTGTAAGCACAACCCCCACCTGTTGATGTCGGGCCCTCATTACCACCCTCATGGAGTCTGTTTCTGACCGTTTGAGCAGACACATGCACATTTGTGGCCTGCTGGAGGTCATTTTGCAGGGCTCTGGCAGTGCTCCTCCTTGCACAAAGGCGGAGGTAGTGGTCCTGCTGCTGGGTTGTTGCCCTCCTACGGCCTCCTCCACGTCTCCTGATGTACTGGCCTGTCTCCTGGTAGCGCCTCCATGCTCTGGACACTACGCTGACAGACACTGCAAACCTTCTTGCCACAGCTCGCATTGATGTGTCATCCTGGATGAGCTGCACTACCTGAGCCATTTGTGTGGGTTGTAGACTCAGTCTCATGCTACCACTAGAGTGAAAGCACCGCCAGCATTCAAAAGTGACCAAAACATCAGCCAGGAAGCATAGGAACTGAGAAGTGGTCTGTGGTCCCCACCTGCAGAACCACTCCTTTATTGGGGGTGTCTTGCTAATTGCCTATAATTTCCACCTGTTGTCTATTCCATTTGCACAACAGCATGTGAAATCTATGGTCAATCAGTGTTGCTTCCTAAGTGGACAGTTTGATTTCACAGAAGTGTGATTGACTTGGAGTTACATTGTGTTGTTTAAGTGTTCCCTTTATTTTTTGGAGTGGTATATATATCATGCGCCAAAACTGAACGGAACGAGCCACTAGGCAGGATATCTGCTTTGATTGAAACAAAATACAAAAAGGCTAATAGTTAGTTAAAAACATTTGCTTTGATTCGCTCACAAAACAATCATTTAATATCTAAATGTATATTCCTATGAAACTGATCAATCAAAATCATTGGCATGGAGATGCAGTTTGGATGTTCAACGTGAAGAGGCATGGAGATGCAGTTTGGATGTTCAACGTGAAGAGGCATGGAGATGCAGTTTGGATGTTCAACGTGAAGAGGCATGGAGATGCAGTTTGGATGTTCAACGTGAAGAGGCATGGAGATGCAGTTTGGATGATAAACGTGAAGAGGCCTGGAGATGCAGTTTGGATGTTCAACGTGAAGAGGCCTGGAGATGCAGTTTGGATGTTCAACGTGAAGAGGCATGGAGATGCAGTTTGGATGATAAACGTGAAGAATTTGCCTATCATTCCCGATGGACAAGTGATGAGCCTATTTCTAAATTAGATATGCCTAACGTGGTGTTTGAGGGTTTTAAAAATAGACCAATTGGAGTATGCATTTGATAGGCTATTCAAATGGCTGCATCTCTCGGTACCAACTTTAATGAAGGAAATTTCGACGTAATTTTAAAAAATCATACACCACTGATCATCTGACGTCACAGATAATATTACTGTTTCCCACAGTAGACGCACGGTCGCGCCGCCGACGCGCTGTGCAGACCGACGCGCCGTGCAGACCGACTTACCGTGCGGGCTGGGATCTCCGACAGCGTCAGGAGGGAAATCCACTAAAATTACGAGCTAAATCCTTGATGAATGTTGTCCCCTTGAATATTAGCTTTGTCTGTCGACAGGCAGCGTCCGCTGGAGGATGAAGTGAAGGAGATGGAGGGATATGAGGTAGAGGGATGAGAAACACTTCATCCATGCCTTGAAGTTGCCATAAAATTGTTTCGATTAATTCAACTGTTGAGCCTACCTTGATAAATGATGAACATATATTTGACATTGTTTTTTAAGGAAGGAACCCCCAGGTAGAGAAGCTGTTGGTACTGTAACAGGTAATGACTGTCCAAGTGATCATCAATAAATACACCCCTACTGTTGACCAATCGCAGACGAGGGAGCATAGATTCAGGCTCCGGACTTCTGCTTACCTCGAGAAAAATGTGAGTGTGGCGAACATGTCCTCATAATATATGCGCAAACTGTTTCCGATCTGTTCTGGCCGGGAAGCATGCGGACCCTTACTCTCCCTCTTTCCAGTACCACTCTTCCTCTCTTCCCAGTACCACTCTTCCCAGTACCACTCTTCCTCTCTTTCCAGTACCACTCTTCCTCTCTTCCCAGTACCACTCTTCCCAGTACCACTCTTCCTCTTTCCAGTACCACTCTTCCTCTCTTCCCAGTACCACTCTTCCCAGTACCACTCTCCCTCTTTCCAGTACCACTCTTCCTCTCTTCCCAGTACCACTCTTCCCAGTACCACTCTTCCTCTCTTTCCAGTACCACTCTTCCCAGTACCACAAGAGATAGACGGGGAGAGAAAGAGAGGACAGGAGAGAGAAAGAGAGGACAGGAGAGAAAGAGAGGACAGGAGAGAGCTTCTTATGGTTTCTGTTTTATTTCGATGCAACATCAGAGTGTCAGAGGGCTGTGTGTCTGCTGGTTAATTCCCTTTAAATCAGTGTCCAACTAAAACCTGGTCTTAGACAACCTGGTGAGTTCCTAACTAAACCAGTTATGTATTAACATCTATTATCAAAAAGATGAAATGTTGAAAAACAGCTCAGTTCTTCAGAGTACAGAAAGTAGTACACACACACACACACACACACACACACACACACACACACACACACACACACACACACACACACACACACACACACACACACACACACACACACACACACACACACACACACACACACACACACACGCACACCTCCCTCAGGTACATTTGGCCTCCATGTCGTAGAGGTGTAGCAGGTCAGAGATGATGGCATCAATGTGTTCCTTAGTGATGTCTTCACACAGCACCTAGGGACACAGACAGAAGGGCTCAATACACACACACCCATACTATCACACGCTTACACACACGGTTACACACACACACACACACACACGGTTACACACACACGGTTACACACACACGGTTACACATAAGGGCTGTGGCGGTCATTACATGTTGTCAGCCGGTGATTGTCATGAAAATAACTGCCTGTCTCGCGGTAATTGACCGTTAATTGACATAAACATGTTTATCTTCTCCAGGCCTCCACAAGCTGCTGATGTTTTCCTTGGGAACATTTTAAAGGGCCTAATAAATCCATGTAATATAGCCTGCACCATTAGTTTATTTATGACAGCTCTAGAGAAACATGATGTGAAGAAAATGTAGTCTATTTTCCTTATGTTAGGTCCTGACCTGGCTGTGCCATATGGCTGTGGGCTACACTAGTTAATTTAGAAGGCAAGATTTGCTTAGAATTCCGTGGCATTATTTTATAGTATGAAGAATACAATTGAACAAAGAAATAAAATGAAGGATATTTTCTCCAAACGATTTCAGAGGGAGTGGGCACATGCAGTTGAGCAGTTAAATATCTGATATTGAAACTGGTCCTCCTATATGATTAATTTAGAGTTACTCATGCAACTTTTAGTTGTGATAAACGTTGGGCTATATGTTTAGATTTTTAATGCATTCTAAGGCTGCATCATGCAACTAAGGATGATTTGAAAAAGTTACATGAAAAGCACGAGCTCTGCTGTTTCTTGCGCAGGCTGTACACACTTCATCAGTCTCTCATTCTTAATTTAATATGGTCTTTATGTAGCCGATGCAAAATGGCTAGCTAGTTAGCGGTGGTGCGCGCTGGTAGCGTTTCAATCGGTGACGTCACTCGCTCAGACCTTGAAGTAGTGGTTCCCCTTGCTCTGCAAGGGCCGCAGCTTTTGTGGAGTGATGGGTAACGATGCTTCGAGGGTGACTGTTGTTGATGTGTGCAGAGGGTCCCTGGTTCGCGCCCAGGTCGGGGCGAGGGGACGGTCTAAAGTTATACTGTTACATTTACATATACAGCAGTGAATTCAGAAAGTATTCAGACCCCTTTCCACATTTTGTTACGTTACAGCCTTATACTAAAATGGATTAAATAGTTTTTTTTCTTCATCAATCTACACACAATAACAAAGCAAAACATGTTTTTAATAAAATAACCTTAAATATCACATTTACATAAGTATTCAGACCCTTTAACTCAGTACTTTGTTGAAGCACCTTTGGCAGTGATTACAGCCTCAAGTCTTCTTGGGTCTGCAGATCCTCTCAAACTCTGTCAGGTTGGATGGGGAGCGTTGCTGCACAGCTATTTTCAGGTCTCTTCAGAGATGTTCGATCAAGTTACCAAAGTCAAGATCCAGAGCGTGATTAAGACGGCAGGAAGGATCATTGGTATAGATCAAGAATCTGCCACCAACCTGTTCACAAAACTCATCCTCCTAAAACTTGAAAGCATTTTACAGGACAGCACTCATCCCCTTCATTCAAAACTAGGGGAAAGAGACTTCAGCCAGACAAGGGGAAAGAGACTTCTTCAAAAGAAAATTAAACCAGAGAGATGTGGGGACTGTTATTCCTACAGCCATTAGGCTGTATAATAGATAGTCTGTTGGTCCCTCCAGTATACAGCCTATTGCATTTTCACGTTAAATGTGCACTGTCTTTAAGCACCTGACCAAATGAATTTCCCCATGGTGGGATGATAAAGTTGATCTGAATCTGAAGGAAGGTGAACCTTCGCTCCAGTCGGAGGTCCTGAGCGCTCTGGAAAAAGTTTTCATCAAGGATCTCTTTGTACTTTGCTCCATTCATCTTTCCCTCGGTCCCGACTAGTTTCCCGGTCCCTGCCGTTGAAAAACATTTTCTTTTTCAAATGTAACCTGCCATCACCATGCTTGGCCAGGTGATGAGTGGTGCCTGGTTTCCTCCAGACGTGATGCTTGGCATTCAGGCCAAAGAGTTCAATCTTGATTTCATCAGACCAGAGAATTTAGTTTCTCATGGTCTGAGAATCCTTTAGGTGCCTTATGGCAAACTCCAAGCGGGTTGTCATGTGTCTTTTACCCTCTGGCCACTCTACCATAAAGGTCTGATTGGTGGAGTGCTGCAGAGATGGTTGTCCTTCTGGAAGGTTCTCCCATCTCCACAGAGGACCTCTGGAGCTCTGTCAGAGTGACCATCGGGTTCTTGTTCACCAACCTGACTAAGGCTCTTCTCCCCCGATTGCTCAGTTTGGCCGGGCGCCCAGCTCTAGGAAGAGTCTTGGTGGTTCCAAAATTCTTCCATTTAAGAATGATGGAGGTCACTGTGTTCTTGGGGATCTTCAATGCTGCAGAAATGTTTTGGTACCCTTCCGCAGATCTGTGCCTCGACACAATCCTGACTTGGAGCTCTACGGACAATTCCTTCGACCCCAAGGCTTTGGTTTTTGCTCTGAAGTACTGTCAACTGTGGGACCTCATAGTGACAGGTGTGTGCCTTTCCAAATCATGTCCAATCATTTGAATTTACCACAGGTGGACTCCAATCAACTTGTAGAAACATCAAGGATGATCAATGGAAACAGGATGCACCTGAGCTCAGTATCGAGTCTCAGAGCAAAGGGCCTGAAGGTATGTGTTTTTACTTTTTTATACATTTGCAAACATTGCTAAAACTAAATTCACTTTGTCATTATTCTTTAGATTGGGGAAAATGTTTAATTGAATCCATTTCAGAATAAGGCTGTAACGTAACAAAATGTGGAGACAGGGAAGGGGTCTGAATACTTTGAGTGCACTGTAGTTTACTAACAGGGAAGGGGTCTGAGTACTTTGAGTGCACTGTAGTTTACTAACATGGAAGGGGTCTGAGTACTTTGAGTGCACTGTAGTTTACTAACAGGGAAGGGGTCTGAGTACTTTGAGTGCACTGTAGTTTACTAACAGGGAAGGGGTCTGAATACTTTGAGTGCACTGTAGTTTACTAACAGGGAAGGGGTCTGAGTACTTTGAGTGCACTGTAGTTTACTAACAGGGAAGGGGTCTGAGTACTTTGAGTGCACTGTAGTTTACTAACAGGGAAGGGGTCTGAGTACTTTGAGTGCACTGTAGTTTACTAACAGGGAAGGGGTCTGAGTACTTTGAGTGCACTGTAGTTTACTAACATGGAAGGGGTCTGAGTACTTTGAGTGCACTGTAGTTTACTAACAGGGAAGGGGTCTGAGTACTTTGAGTGCACTGTAGTTTACTAACAGGGAAGGGGTCTGAATACTTTGAGTGCACTGTAGTTTACTAACAGGGAAGGGGTCTGAGTACTTTGAGTGCACTGTAGTTTACTAACAGGGAAGGGGTCTGAGTACTTTGAGTGCACTGTAGTTTACTAACAGGGAAGGGGTCTGAGTACTTTGAGTGCACTGTAGTTTACTAACATGGAAGGGGTCTGAGTACTTTGAGTGCACTGTAGTTTACTAACAGGGAAGGGGTCTGAGTACTTTGAGTGCACTGTAGTTTACTAACAGGGAAGGGGTCTGAGTACTTTGAGTGCACTGTAGTTTACTAACATGGAAGGGGTCTGAGTACTTTGAGTGCACTGTAGTTTACTAACAGGGAAGGGGTCTGAGTACTTTGAGTGCACTGTAGTTTACTAACAGGGAAGGGGTCTGAGTACTTTGAGTGCACTGTAGTTTACTAACATGGAAGGGGTCTGAGTACTTTGAGTGCACTGTAGTTTACTAACATGGAAGGGGTCTGAGTACTTTGAGTGCACTGTAGTTTACTAACATGGAAGGGGTCTGAGTACTTTGAGTGCACTGTAGTTTACTAACATGGAAGGGGTCTGAGTACTTTGAGTGCACTGTAGTTTACTAACATGGAAGGGGTCTGAGTACTTTGAGTGCACTGTAGTTTACTAACATGGAAGGGGTCTGAGTACTTTGAGTGCACTGTAGTTTACTAACATGGAAGGGGTCTGAGTACTTTGAGTGCACTGTAGTTTACTAACAGGGAAGGGGTCTGAGTACTTTGAGTGCACTGTAGTTTACTAACAGGGAAGGGGTCTGAGTACTTTGAGTGCACTGTAGTTTACTAACAGGGAAGGGGTCTGAGTACTTTGAGTGCACTGTAGTTTACTAACAGGGAAGGGGTCTGAGTACTTTGAGTGCACTGTAGTTTACTAACATGGAAGGGGTCTGAGTACTTTGAGTGCACTGTAGTTTACTAACAGGGAAGGGGTCTGAGTACTTTGAGTGCACTGTAGTTTACAAACATGGAAGGGGTCTGAGTGCACTGTAGTTTACTAACAGGGAAGGTGTTTTACTTTGATTACATGTCATCCGTACACATTTTTAGCTCTGCATTTGACCCCCTTTTCCGCGATATCCAATCATGATCTTGTCTCATCGCTGCAACTCCTCAACGGGCTTGGGAGAGGCGAAGGTCAAGTCATGCGTCCTAGGAAAACATGAGCCGCCAAACCGCGCTCCTTAACACCCGCCCTCTTAACCCGGAAGCCAGATGCACCGATGTATCAGAGAAAACGCCGTTCAACTGACGACTGGAGTCAGCCTGCAGGCGCCCGGCCCGCCACAAGGAGTCGCTAGAGCACGATGAGCCAAGTAAAGCCGCCTGGCCAAATGTCAAGCGTCGGCTGGAGTGATGTAAAGCTCGACGCCATTGGACTCTGGAATAGCGAAAACAGCGTTTTCTGGAATGATGAATCGCGCTTCACCTTCACAAATCTGGGTTTGTCCCAACGCATAGAGCAAACTGTTTGGTGGAGGAGGAATAATGGACTGGGGCTGTTTTGCATGATTCGGGATAGGCCCCTTAGTTCTAGAGAAAGGACATTTTAATGCTATAGCATACAATGACATTCTAGATGATTCAATGCTTCCAACTTTGTGGCAACAGTTTGGGGAAGGTACTTTCGTGTTTTAGCATAACGCGAGGTCCATACAGAAATGGTTTGTTGAGATCGGTGTGGAAGAACTTGACTGGCCTGCACAGAGCCCTAACCTCAACCCCATCGAACACCTTTGGTATGAATTGAAAAGCTGACTCGAGCCAGGCCTAATCGCCTGACCTCACTAATGCTCTTAGCTGAATGGGAGCAAGTCCCCGCAGCAATGTTCCAACATCTAGTGGAAAGCCTTCCCAGAAGAGTTGAGGCTGTTATAGCAGCAATGTTCCAACATCTAGTGGAAAGCCTTCCCAGAAGAGTGGAGGCTGTTATAGCAGCAATGTTCCAACATCTAGAGGAAAGCCTTCCCAGAAGAGTGGAGGCTGTTATAGCAGCAATGTTCCTACATCTAGTGGAAAGCCTTCCCAGAAGAGTGGAGGCTGTTATAGCAGCAATGTTCCATCATCTAGTGGAAAACCTTCACAGAAGAGTGGAGGCTGTAATAGCCGCTGTCTGGTTTAGATTAGGCCATTATCATGCACCTGTCTGGTTTAGAATGGGCCGTTATCATGCACCTGTCTGGTTTAGAATGGGCCGTTATCATGCACCTGTCTGGTTTAGAATGGCCCGTTATCATGCACCTGTCTGGTTTAGAATGGCCCGTTATCATGCACCTGTCTCGTTTAGAATGGGCCATTATCATGCACCTGTCTGGTTTAGAATGGCCCGTTATCGTGCACCTGTCTGGTTTAGAATGGGCCATTGTCATGCACCTGTCTGGTTTAGAATGGCCCGTTATCATGCACCTGTCTGGTTTAGAATGGCCCGTTATCATGCACCTGTCTGGTTTAGAATGGGCCGTTATCATGCACCTGTCTGGTTTAGAATGTGCACCTGTCTGGTTTTATCATGCACCTGTCTGGTTTAGAACCTGTCTGGTTTGAATGGCCGTTATCATGCACCTGTCTGGTTTAGAATGTGCCGTTATCATGCACCTGTCTGGTTTAGAATGTGCCGTTATCATGCACCTGTCTGGTTTAGAATGTGCCGTTATCATGCACCTGTCTGGTTTAGAATGTGCCGTTATCATGCACCTGTCTGGTTTAGAATGGGCCGTTCTCATGCACCTGTCTGGTTTAGAATGGCCCGTTATCATGCACCAGCCTGGTTTAGAATGGGCCGTTCTCATGCACCTGTCTGAACAGGCTCGTGACCGGCCGGGTTGTGGCAGTAATACGGTAACAGTAACAGCCACAATACTATCACCCCCCCACCACTCTCTCTCTCTCCTCACAACACATCCCCCCACCTCTCTCTCTCCTCACAACACATCCCCCTACCTGCCACCACTCTCTCTCTCCGACAGGAACCTCCACCCCGTAGCTGAGTAGTGCCAGGTACAGCGTTGCTATGGCGATGTGTTGGGGGGCGTGGCGCACACACATGGTGCCATGGTAACAGTCTCTAAGCAACGCCCAGGTGGTCTCGGCGACGGGAGTTCTGGACCAGGCGTGACGATTCACTAACGACTTCACCGACAGGAGGTAGTGGAGGAGATACTACACACACACACACACACACACACACACACACACACACACACACACACACACACACACACACACACACACACACACACACACACACACACACACACACACACACACACACAACAGACGTTAGAAACACAGACCAGGTATGACTGGACTGTCCACGGGGTTAGAGGGGTCAGGGGTTGCGAAAAATCTGAACTCATGAAGTGCAGCAGTGGCTTGTGGGACTGCATACCCACATCTATACCCACACATACAGTCAGAGCCAGCCCTAGCCTTTTGGGGCCCTAAGTCATGCAGTCAGAGCCAGCCCTAGCCTTTTGGGGCCCTAAGTCATACAGTCAGAGCCAGCCCTAGCCTTTTGGGGCCCTAAGTCATACAGTCAGAGCCAGCCCTAGCCTTTTGGGTCCCTAAGTCATACAGTCAGAGCCAGCCCTAGCCTTTTGGGGGCCATAAGTCAAATTGTGTTGTGCAATTCTACACATTTTGCAGTAGGGTGGAGACAGAATTTTGCAATTATATAACAAATTTCATGAATTCTACTCAGATGGTAATTCGACACAAAAGACAGCTAACTGCTAGACTAAATCTAAAAATGTTTTGTTTTCAGTGACTGACACAAATAGTGCTGAGCGCATAGTGTTTTGGAAGTCGGTTCCATTATGAAACAATAATCACAGTTTTACATTAGGATCTGCAGAGAAGAATGGGAGAAACTCCCCAAATACAGGTGTGCCATGTTTGTAGCATCATACCCAAGAAGACTTGAGGCTGTAATCGCTGTCAAATGTGCTTCAACAAAGTACTGTGTTAAAGGGTCTAAAAATCTGTTTTTGCTTTTGTCATTATGGGGTATTGTGATGTCATTATGGGGTATTGTGATGTCATTATGGGGTATTGTGATGTCATTATGGGGTATTGTGATGTCATTATGGGGTATTGTGATGTCATTATGGGGTATTGCGATGTCATTATGGGGTATTGCGATGTCATTATGGGGTATTGTGATGTCATTATGGGGTATTGTGATGTCATTATGGGGTATTGTGATGTCATTATGGGGTATTGTGATGTCATTATGGGGTATTGTGATGTCATTATGGGGTATTGTGATGTCATTATGGGGTATTGCGATGTCATTATGGGGTATTGTGATGTCATTATGGGGTATTGTGATGTCATTATGGGGTATTGTGATGTCATTATGGGGTATTGTGATGTCATTATGGGGTATTGTGATGTCATTATGGGGTATTGTGTGTAGATTGTTTTTCCCCCTCATTAATCTAATCAACTTTAGAATAAGGCTGTAACAAAACAAAATGTGGAAAAATTTAAAGGGTCTGAATACATTCCAGTATTCTACTATTCTAACCATCAACAGGAAGTTGAGGCTGAGTTCCTTGAGTATTCTACTATTCTAACCATCAACAGGAAGTTGAGGCTGAGTTCCTTGAGTATTCTACTATTCTAACCATCAACAGGAAGTTGAGGCTGAGTTCCTTGTTTATTCTACTATTCTAACCATCAACAGGAAGTTGAGACCGAGTTCCTTGTTTATTCTACTATTCTAACCATCAACAGGAAGTTGAGGCTGAGTTCCTTGAGTATTCTACTATTCTAACCATCAACAGGAAGTTGAGGCTGAGTTCCTTGAGTATTCTACTATTCTAACCATCAACAGGAAGTTGAGACTGAGTTCCTTGTGTGTTCTACTATTCTAACCATCAACAGGAAGTTGAGGCTGAGTTCCTTGAGTATTCTACTATTCTAACCATCAACAGGAAGTTGAGGCTGAGTTCCTTGAGTATTCTACTATTCTAACCATCAACAGGAAGTTGAGGCTGAGTTCCTTGAGTATTCTACTATTCTAACCATCAACAGGAAGTTGAGACCGAGTTCCTTGTTTATTCTACTATTCTAACCATCAACAGGAAGTTGAGGCTGAGTTCCTTGTTTATTCTACTATTCTAACCATCAACAGGAAGTTGAGGCTGAGTTCCTTGAGTATTCTACTATTCTAACCATCAACAGGAAGTTGAGACTGAGTTCCTTGTGTGTTCTACTATTCTAACCATCAACAGGAAGTTGAGGCTGAGTTCCTTGAGTATTCTACTATTCTAACCATCAACAGGAAGTTGAGGCTGAGTTCCTTGAGTATTCTACTATTCTAACCATCAACAGGAAGTTGAGACTGAGTTCCTTGTGTGTTCTACTATTCTAACCATCAACAGGAAGTTGAGACTGAGTTCCTTTGTGTGTTCTACTATTCTAACCATCAACAGGAAGTTGAGACTGAGTTCCTTGTGTGTTCTACTATTCTAACCATCAACAGGAAGTTGAGACTGAGTTCCTTTGTGTGTTCTACTATTCTAACCATCAACAGGAAGTTGAGACTGAGTTCCTTGTGTGTTCTACTATTCTAACCATCAACAGGAAGTTGAGACTGAGTTCCTTGTGTATTCTACTATTCTAACCATCAACAGGAAGTTGAGACTGAGTTCCTTTGTGTATTCTACTATTCTAACCATCAACAGGAAGTTGAGACTGAGTTCCTAAAAAAGTATTACTATCTCTGTATTATTTTTTGGGAAGTGAGGAATTGATCTGTTGGCCTACAAAAAGATGGGTCACCAGTTGCCTATCCCTGGGTTAGAGGTTAGGAGTCAGGGGTTAGAGTTCAGGAGTTAGGGGTCAGTACAGACCTTGTGTGGGTGCTGGAAGGAGACGTGGAAGTTGAGTTGTCTGAGGACCAGGAGTTCACACTGCACCACACTGTCCCTGAGGTCCCAGAACTCACCGTCACAGTTCAGAGGTTCACTACTACTGTGGAAATACCTGGAGGGAGAGAGAGAGAGGGGTGGGGAGAGGATGGATAAGGAGAGAGGACAGGGAGGGAGAGAGAGAGGGGTGGGGAGAGGATGGATAAGGAGAGAGGACAGGGAGGGAGAGAGAGAGAGGGGTAGGGAGAGGATGGATAAGGAGAGAGGACAGGGAGGGAGAGAGAGAGCGGGGTGGGGAGAGGATGGATAAGGAGAGAGGACAGGGAGGGAGAGAGGGAGAGAGAGGGGTGGGGAGAGGATGGATAAGGAGAGAGGACAGGGAGGGAGAGAGAGAGAGGGGTGGGGAGAGGATGGATAAGGAGAGAGGACAGGGAGGGAGAGAGAGAGGGGGTGGGGAGAGGATGGATAAGGAGAGAGGACAGGGAGGGAGAGAGAGAGAGGGGTGGGGAGAGGATGGATAAGGAGAGAGGACAGGGAGGGAGAGAGAGAGAGGGGTGGGGAGAGGATGGATAAGGAGAGACGACAGGGAGGGAGAGAGAGAGAGGGGTGGGGAGAGGATGGATAAGGAGAGAGGACAGGGGAGAGAGAGAGAGGGGTGGGGAGAGGATGGATAAGGAGAGAGGACAGGGAGGGAGGGAGAGAGAGCGAGGTGGGGAGAGGATGGATAAGGAGAGAGGACAGGGAGGGAGAGAGGGGTGGGGAGAGGATGGATAAGGAGAGATGACAGGGAGGGAGGGAGAGAGAGCGAGGTGGGGAGAGGATGGATAAGGAGAGAGGACAGGGAGGGAGAGAGAGAGAGAGGGGTGGGGAGAGGATGGATAAGGAGAGAGAACAGGGAGGGAGAGGGAGAGAGGGGTGGGGAGAGGATGGATAAGGAGAGAGGACAGGGAGGGAGAGAGAGGGGTGGGGAGAGGATGGATAAGGAGAGAGGACAGGGAGGGAGAGAGAGAGGGGTGGGGAGAGGATGGATAAGGAGAGAGGACAGGGAGGGAGAGAGGGAGAGGGGTGGGGAGAGGATGGATAAGGAGAGAGGACAGGGAGGGAGAGAGGGGTGGGGAGAGGATGGATAAGGAGAGAGGACAGGGAGGGAGAGAGGGACATTATAAATCAGGGTTATGTAGAGTAAGAGGGAAAAAATTAAAGTTCATCGGCATATGCATCTTGGGGTGGCATGTAGCCTAGTGGTTAGAGTGTAGGGACGGCATGTAGCCTAGTGGTTAGAGTGTAGAGGTGGCAGGGTAGCCTAGTGGTTAGAGTGTAGAGGAGGCAGGTAGCCTAGTGGTTAGAGTGTAGAGGTGGCAGGTAGCCTAGTGGTTAGAGTGTAGAGGAGGCAGGTAGCCTAGTGGTTAGAGTGTAAAGGCGGCAGGGTAGCCTAGTGGTTAGAGTGTAGAGGAGGCAGGTAGCCTAGTGGTTAGAGTGTAGAGGAGGCAGGTAGCCTAGTGGTTAGAGTGTAGAGGAGGCAGGTAGCCTAGTGGTTAGAGTGTAGTGTCCGAAAGGTTGCTGGATTGAAGTTAACCCACCGTTCCTAGGCCGTCAGTTAAAAACAAATTCTTATTTACTGACTTGCCTAGTTAAATAAAGGTTGAATAACAATGTAATAATCAGCCGTTTCCAGCTACAATAGTCATTTAAGACATTAACAATGTCTACACTGTATTTCTGATCCATTTGATATTTTAATGGATACATTTTTTTGCTTATCTTTCAAAACAAGGACATTTCTAAGTAACCCCAAACACTTGAAAGGTGGTATATATTAGAGGTCGACCGATTAATCGGAATTTGCCGATTAATTAGGACCGATTTCAAGCTTTCATAACAATCAGAAATTGGTATATTTGGACGCCGATTTTGCCAATTTAAAAAATATATATATATATTTTTTACAACTTCATTTAACGAGGCAAGTCAGTTAAGAACACGTTCTTATTTTCAATGACGGCCTAGGAATGGTGGGTTAACTGCCTTGTTCAGGGGCAGAACGGCAAATGTTTACCTCGTCAGCTCAGGGATTCAATCTTGCAACCTTACGGTTAACTAGTCCAACGCTCTAACCACCTGCCTCACGAGGAGACTGCCTGTTACGTGAATGCAGTAAGAAGCAAAGGTAAGTTGCTAGCTAGCATTAAACTTATCTTATAAAAAAAAACAATCAATCAATGGTTGATGATATTTCTAGTTTATCTAGCGTGTCCTGCGTTGCATATAATCGATGCAGTGCGCATTCGCGAAAAAGGACTGTCGTTGCTCCAACGTGTTCCTAACCATAAACATCAATGCCTTTCTTAAAATCAATACACAGAAGTATATATTTTTAAACCTGCATATTTAGCTAAAATAAATCTCAATATTATTAACCAGGTGAAATTGTGTCATTTCTCTTGCGTTCATTTGCACGTAGTCAAGGTATATGCAACAGTTTGGGCCGTCTGGCTCATTGCGAACTAATTTGGCAGAATTTTACATAATTATGACATAACATTGAAGGTTGTACCATGTAACAGGAATATTTAGACTGATGGAAGCCACCCGTTAGATAAAATACTGAACAGTTCCGTATTTCACTGAAAGAATAAACGTTTTGTTTTCGAAATGATAGTTTCCGGATTCAACCATATTAATGACCTATTTCTGTGTGTTATTATGCTATAATTAAGTCTAGGATTTGATAGAGCAGCTTATGACTTCAAACCTATCAACTCCCGAGATTAGGCTGGTGTAACCGATGGGAAATGGCTAGCTAGTTAGCGGGGTGCGCACTAATAGCGTTTCAAACGTCACTCGCGCTGAGACGGAGTAGTTGTTCCCCTTGATCTGCATGGGTAACGCTGCTTCGAGGGTGGCTGTTGTCGATGTGTTCCTGGTTCGAGCCCAGGGAGGAGCGAGGAGAGGGACGGAAGCTATACTGTTACACTGGCAATACTAAAGTGCCTATAAGAACATCCAATAGTCAAAGGTTAATGAAATACAAATGGTATAGAGAGTCCTATAATTCCTATATTAACTACAACCTAAAACTTCTTACCTGGGAATATTGAAGACTCATGTTAAAAGGAACCACCAGCTTTCATATGTTCTCATGTTCTGAGCAAGGAACTGAAACGTTAGCTTTCTTACATGGCACATATTGGCACACTTTTACTTTCTTCTCCAACACTGTGTTTTTGCATTATTTAAACCATATAGAACATGTTCCATTATTTATTTGAGGCTACATTGATTTTATTGATGTATTATATTAAGTTAAAATAAGTGCTCATTCAGTATTGTTGCAATTGTCATTATTACAAAGAAATACTTTTTTTATTTTTTATTTAAATCGTCCGATTAATCAGTATCGGCTTTTTTTGGTCCTCCAATAATCGTTATTGGCGTTGAAAAATCATAATCGGTCGACCTCTAGTGTATGTATATATATATAAACAGCCCTACCTACCTGTGACACACGTTGATGATGTCACGGGTGCGAAGGTGCTGCTCCTCCACCTTGCCTGCTAGGTAGATGCAGCTCATAGCCACCAGGTAGGGCTCATACACCGTCACACTCACACACTGGAAGAACCGGTGGTACAACACACACGCTGTCGCCACGGGCACCGAACGCATGCCCAGCTTCACACCTAGGGAGAGAGAGAGGTGGGGAGAGAGAGAGGTGGGGAGAGAGAGAGGTGGGGAGAGAGAGAGGTGGGGAGAGAGAGAGGTGGGGAGAGAGAGAGGTGGGGAGAGGGAGGTGGGGAGAGAGAGAGGTGGGGAGAGAGAGAGGTGGGGAGAGAGAGAGGTGGGGAGAGAGCGAGTTGGGGAGAGCGAGGTGGGGAGAGAGCGAGGTGGTAAAGGGCCAGGGTGGTATAAGCTTCTGCGCCAGCCAAGCCTCGACACTTTATTCTACTAATAAAGGCCGTATTTAAAATGATGATATACTCAGATGTGTTAGCACTTGTCTGGAGCAAAATTCTGCACCCACACCGGCCCAGGCCGGGTGAGACTGACCAGCCATAGTGAATATGGGCAGGGGGCTCTGTTTCGGTACTGTACCCGTTTCCATGATGAACCGACACACACGGAAGTGGGTTTTAATCTCCCGTGTGGAGTCCGTATCAGTGTCCAAGGCTGGAGCACCCCTTTTCCCCCCCGGTGCACCGTCCAGCCGCGAGACGGCCCCCATGGAACCGGATGTGATGAACCTGGCCATCTTTAGAATAGCTAGCTAACGTTAGCTATGAGCTAAACACTACTTTTCCCTGTACAGAATGGAGAATGTTACACTAACATTAACTATAGTAGTTAACAATAGCCATTAACTAGTTGATATTGTTTCTTTCCAGCTCGTCTGCTACTAATTGGGGCAAATCATAGTCAATTGGAATTATTATCTGGGCTACCAACACGCTGGTTCGTCTCTCACTTCCGCACACAATAATATCAGAGACCGAACTGAAACGTGCTACGATTCTGCCAGCAGCAAAAACGATGACGTCACGGGTGTATGTTAATAAGGAAACCTCCAAACTAAAAGCCCAAATTTCTAAATATTGGAATGTGGATAATTCATTCAAAAGATATTGAATTTTACATCAGTGGCCACTTCTACTTTTATTGTGCCAACAAGAAAAGGACAGGTGAATCATTTAAGGAAACAAATCAGAATATGGTTAAGAATATTTTTTTTAACCAATAATGAAAGAATATATATTCACTTTGTATGTTGTCTACCTCACTTGCTTTGGCAATGTTAACACGTTTCCCATGCCAATAAAGCCCTTGAATTGAAAAATTGAATTGAGAATAACACTGGTAAGTTGAGAAAATTGGGCTGTAGAGATTTTTCTACCGATGTGGTGTAGAATATTCATGTAGGGTCTTTACTAACCAAATACGGTTAGTTTTGAAGGGGGACTGTGTCATACTTTCTTTTTTTAAACATTTATTTAACTAGGCCAGTCAGTTAAGAACACATTCCGAATTTACAATGACGGTCTACCCCGGCCAAACCCTCCCCTAACCCGGATGACGAGGGGCCCATTGTGCGCCGCCCTATTAGACAACATACCCAGCAGAATTTCCTTCTCCAGCTCCCATAGTCCTCAATGCAATACACTGTAATAGACTGTACATGGAAACATATTGGCTTGTAGAGAGAAAAAAATGTTCTACTGGTCTCAGCTAAAGTGGGTGGGAAATACTCAGAAGGGTCTCTACTAAGCAAATATGTGTAGTTTTGGAGGGGGATTGTGTCGTACATACCCAGCAGTTTTCTGTCTACAACCCAATGTTTATTCCATGTACAGTCTATTACAGTGTATTGTATTGGGGGTTGTAGAGGCAGTGGAGTGAAAAGCCAGCAGCAGGCCATGAGACACAGTCCCCCTCCAAAACAACCATAATTGGTTAGTAGAGACCCTACAACAACTTACCATTTATTTTTTCAAAGAGGATTGCAATGCTGTGAAAAACAGTTGTACTGGGGGGGGGGGGGACTCTTATTGTGAAGGGGAAAAATCTGTGATCCTGACAGCATAATATCCTGCTGCTAGGAGAACGGTAATAAACAACAAGGTGTTGTTGTTGTGGTGCAGCTGCAGGTCTGGCCAGCTTCATGTCCCTCTACTGGTACATTTACATTTTACATTTAAGTCATTTAGCAGACGCTCTTATCCAGAGCGACTTACAAATTGGTGCATTCACCTTATGACATCCAGTGGGACAGTCACTTAACAATAGTGCATCTAATAGTGCATCTGGTAGGGCTGGCCCCATTCTTATTGGCTCAGCAGTGGCTCTAAACAACAGACACTTGCATTCTGTTACCCAAATAGCACAGTTCTGTTTCTGTAGCAGATGTTATGGGTATGTAACATAAGGTGACCAGATTTCCAGTTCGGCTGTCAATATATCATTCAAATATCCAATGGTATTATCCATGACATTTTAAAAAAAGGGACAATTCCGGTTTCATGTATTTAGTCTAACAGGCCCACTGTGATAGAGAAAACAACTATACTACAGAAACACTATAGACAAGACAGAACTGATCTGAACAGCCATTCAGTGGTCCTGCTAGTCTGGGTAGAACTGATCTGAACAGCCATTCAGTGGTCCTGCTAGTCTGGGTAGAACTGATCTGAACAGCCATTCAGTGGTCCTGCTAGTCTGGGTAGAACTGATCTGAACAGCCATTCAGTGGTCCTGCTAGTCTGGGTAGAACTGATCTGAACAGCCATTCAGTGGTCCTGCTAGTCTGGGTAGAACTGATCTGAACAGCCATTCAGTGGTCCTGCTAGTCTGGGTAGAACTGATCTGAACAGCCATTCAGTGGTCCTGCTAGTCTGGGTAGAACTGATCTGAACAGCCATTCAGTGGTCCTGCTAGTCTGGGTAGAACTGATCTGAACAGCCATTCAGTGGTCCTGCTAGTCTGGGTAGAACTGATCTGAACAGCCATTCAGTGGTCCTGCTAGTCTGGGTGAACAGAACTGATCTGAACAGCCATTCAGTGGTCCTGCTAGTCTGGGTAGAACTGATCTGAACAGCCATTCAGTGGTCCTGGTAGTCTGGGTAGAACTGATCTGAACAGCCATTCAGTGGTCCTGCTAGTCTGGGTAGAACTGATCTGAACAGCCATTCAGTGGTCCTGCTAGTCTGGGTAGAACTGTCCTGCTAGTCTGAACAGCCATTCAGTGGTCCTGCTAGTCTGGGTAGAACTGATCTGAACAGACATTCAGTGGTCCTGCTAGTCTGGGTAGAACTGATCTGAACAGCCATTCAGTGGTCCTGCTAGTCTGGGTAGAACTGATCTGAACAGCCATTCAGTGGTCCTGCTGAACAGTCTGGGTAGAACTGATCTGAACAGCCATTCAGTGGTCCTGCTAGTCTGGGTAGAACTGATCTGAACAGCCATTCAGTGGTCCTGCTAGTCTGGGTAGAACTGATCTGAACAGCCATTCAGTGGTCCTGCTAGTCTGGGTAGAACTGATCTGAACAGCCATTCAGTGGTCCTGCTAGTCTGGGTAGAACTGATCTGAACAGCCATTCAGTGGTCCTGCTAGTCTGGGTAGAACTGATCTGAACAGCCATTCAGTGGTCCTGCTAGTCTGGGTAGAACTGATCTGAACAGCCATTCAGTGGTCCTGCTAGTCTGGGTAGAACTGATCTGAACAGCCATTCAGTGGTCCTGCTAGTCTGGGTAGAACTGATCTGAACAGCATTCATTCAGTGGTCATTCTGGCTAGTCTGGGTAGAACTGATCTGAACAGCCATTCAGTGGTCCTGCTAGTCTGGGTAGAACTGATCTGAACAGCCATTCAGTGGTCCTGCTAGTCTGGTAGAACTGAGAACTGAGTCTGAACAGCCATTCAGTGGTCCTGCTAGTCTGGGTAGAACTGATCTGAACAGCCATTCAGTGGTCCTGCTAGTCTGGGTAGAACTGATCTGAACAGCCATTCAGTGGTCCTGAACAGCTAGTCTGGGTAGAACTGATCTGAACTGAACAGCCATTCAGTGGTCCTGCTAGTCTGGGTAGAACTGATCTGAACAGCCATTCAGTGGTCCTGCTAGTCTGGGTAGAACTGATCTGAACAGCCATTCAGTGGTCCTGCTAGTCTGGGTAGAACTGATCTGAACAGCCATTCAGTGGTCCTGCTAGTCTGGAACAGCCATTCAGAACTGATCTGAACAGCCATTCAGTGGTCCTGCTAGTCTGGGTAGAACTGATCTGAACAGCCATTCAGTGGTCCTGCTAGTCTGGGTAGAACTGATCTGAACAGCCATTCAGTGGTCCTGCTAGTCTAGAACTGATCTGAACAGCCAAGTGGTCCTGCTAGTCTAGAACTGATCTGAACAGCCATTCAGTGGTCCTGCTAGTCTGGGTAGAACTGATCTGAACAGCCATTCAGTGGTCCTGCTAGTCTGGGTAGAACTGATCTGAACAGCCATTCAGTGGTCCTGCTAGTCTGGGTAGAACTGATCTGAACAGCCATTCAGTGGTCCTGCTAGTCTGGGTAGAACTGATCTGAACAGCCATTCAGTGGTCCTGCTAGTCTGGGTAGAACTGATCTGAACAGCCATTCAGTGGTCCTGAACAGACATTCAGCCATTGGTCCTGCTAGTCTGGGTAGAACTGATCTGAACAGCCATTCAGTGGTCCTGCTAGTCTGGGTAGAACTGATCTGAACAGCCATTCAGTGGTCCTGCTAGTCTGGGTAGAACTGATCTGAACAGCCATTCAGTGGTCCTGCTAGTCTGGGTAGAACTGATCTGAACAGCCATTCAGTGGTCCTGCTAGTCTGGGTAGAACTGATCTGAACAGCCATTCAGTGGTCCTGCTAGTCTGGGTAGAACTGATCTGAACAGCCATTCAGTGGTCCTGCTAGTCTGGGTAGAACTGATCTGAACAGCCATTCAGTGGTTCTAGTCTGGGTGGTCATTCAGTGGTCCTGCTAGTCTGGGTAGAACTGATCTGAACAGCCATTCTGGGGTAGAACTGATCTGAACAGCCATTCAGTGGTCCTGAACAGCATTCAGTGGTCTGTCTGGGTAGAACTGATCTGAACAGCCATTCAGTGGTCCTGCTAGTCTGGGTAGAACTGATCTGAACAGCCATTCAGTGGTCCTGCTAGTCTGGGTAGAACTGATCTGAACAGCCATTCAGTGGTCCTGCTAGTCTGGGTAGAACTGATCTGAACAGCCATTCAGTGGTCCTGCTAGTCTGGGTAGAACTGATCTGAACAGCCATTCAGTGGTCCTGCTAGTCTGGAACAGCCATTCAGAACTGATCTGAACAGCCATTCAGTGGTCCTGCTAGTCTGGGTAGAACTGATCTGAACAGCCATTCAGTGGTCCTGCTAGTCTGGGTAGAACTGAACAGCCATTCAGTGGTCCTGCTAGTCTAGAACAGACATTCAGTGGTCCTGCTAGTCTGGGTAGAACTGATCTGAACAGCCATTCAGTGGTCCTGCTAGTCTGGGTAGAACTGATCTGAACAGCCATTCAGTGGTCCTGCTAGTCTGGGTAGAACTGATCTGAACAGACATTCAGTGGTCCTGCTAGTCTGGGTAGAACTGATCTGAACAGACATTCAGTGGTCCTGCTAGTCTGGGTAGAATAAGAGCAGAAGAGAACATGTGACCTTTAAAAAACAGACAATAGTCTATGTGAAATACTTAACAACATAATGAAGAAATAAGACGGTGATGAGATTATGTAGTTACCACTTATTACAACCTAATCTGTATATTTCTCAGAAGAATGTATTTTCTTCAGGATTGCTCTGTCTTTGGCCAGCTTCTCCATGAACTCCTGGCAGGGGAGGTTGGAGTTTGTCTTCACAATAAGCATGGCCTTGATGGTAGGAACAGTGAACCTATTTCTTGCTGCTGTCCATATATCATTCATTTGGGAGAACACTCTCTCGACTGGTGTATTACTTCCAGGTAAGCACATGACAACAGACGCTAATCTAGCCAGGTTAGTGTGTGGGATGTGGTTCTCTTTGAAGTGGGTAACCACCGTGCTCCATCTCTGACTAAGTCGTGTCTCAGATGTTTTCCATTCTTCAAGCGATCCCCCCCTTTAGGAACTCTTGCAGGCCAGTAACCTCGTCACACAATGCATCCTCATTGATGAGGATGCATGGGGGCATTTTTCCTGCAGTGTGCCTGCTGCCTTCTGGATCTCTTCATGCTGAGGTTGCCTTTTTAAAAGGAGACAATGTAAATATTTTAGATTATCTGTGTGCTTTCCCCAATGCTTGCAAGTAGTTCACAGCCGTAGTGAAGAATGATTGGGATGTTTTGAGAAAGCTCTCTTCAGACATTGCTCCATTTCCCTCTAGCTCTCTCAGAAGTCCTCTGACCAAAACTGGAATGAAGTTGTCATCACGTCTTGCAGTCAATTTTCCCTCAATGTTTCTCAGAATTGCAGCTGACTCCACAGCACAGCGGTCCTGGCCTTCAAGCATCTTGATCGTGTCACTGAATACGGTCAAGTTTCCATGGACATGGTTCTCAGGACAACAGGGCATTTGACTTCAGAAAGACAAAAAGGATTAAGGCACATACCTTTTCATACTTTGGTTAACAGATTCCCATTGCTTGCCTCATGTTTGTATTTTATCTCAAAAACATTGTTTGGAATAATAAGTTGTCAGGCTCTGTAATAATATCTTTACCTTTCCTCCTCTGTCTCCTTCACTCTTCTTCCTATGTTTTCTATCGGGAGCAAGTAGTCCGTAGAAGAAGAGTGAAGCCGCGAGCTGACAACTGACACAGACCGTGTCGACAACTTCCTGCTCCGTTGTTGCTATGCAACCTGTCAACAACAAACAGAGTCGCTAGCCGCCAGGCATGTCGTCGGGTTACTCGGCTAATCAGGTAAAAAAAAAATGACAACATTCATTCGTTAAAAACACACTTTTTGTTATTGTGTAGAGCAGTAAACATGTGCTGTTGTGTGTTTTAGTATGAAAATGCTTTCAACTCGCAGAAATTGCAAAATTGGACCGTGCCGAAGCATTTCAAGGAGGTAACTAATTTACAGTACTTAGCTAAGGTTAAGTGTTGTTTGTGAGTTGTGCAAGACAAATACGCAAATAGTGTTACTTTCTCTCCATGAGTTGAACTTAGTTTAAATTAACTGTGTGTGTGTGTGTGTGTGTGTGTGTGTGTGTGTGTGTGTGTGTGTGTGTGTGTGTGTGTGTGTGTGTGTGTGTGTGTGTGTGTGTGTGTGTGTGTGTGTGTGTGTGTGTGTGTGTGTGTGTGTGTGTGTGTGTGTGTGTGTGTGTAGAGGCCCTCAGCAGCAGAGGGTCACACCATCTTCATCGCCAGTGACCGAGGACATCTCCTACCGGGAGTGAAGGCTAAGGTCAGTGAACAACACACACACTGAGACCTGTACATGCATGTATATTTATGTGCTTATGGATGTCTGTCTGTGCTTAATTATGTGTGTGTGTGTGTGTGTGTGTGTGTGTGTGTGTGTGTGTGTGTGTGTGTGTGTGTGTGTGTGTGTGTGTGTGTGTGTGTGTGTGTGTGTGTGTGTGTGTGTGTGTGCGTGTGCGTGTAGCGTGGCAGTGCGTGGCCAGATTTTAAGGGGACATGGGAGCTGCCTGCTCGTCTCCCTCCTGCCTCCATCAACCCCACGGCTCGCTCTGAGGAGGGCAGACAGCGTCTCACACACACATACAAACACTCACACACATACAAACACTCACACACACACAAACACTCACACACACACTCCGGACTTGACATCCACACACACATGGCTGCCAAAACCACCACCACACCAGCCACAGACGGTCAGACGGAAGAGGTTCAGGTTAGACACATTCTCTCTCCTCTCCTCTCTTCTCCTTTATGCTGTCCTCTCCTCTCTTCTCCTTTATGCTGTCCTCTCCTCTCTTCTCCTTCATGCTGTCCTCTCCTCACTCCTCTCTTCTCCTTCATGCTGTCCTCTCCTCACTCCTCTCTTCTCCTTTATGCTGTCCTCTCCACTCCTCTCTTCTCCTTCATGCTGTCCTCTCCTCACTCCTCTATTCTCCTTTATGCTGTCCTCTCCTCTCCTCCTCTATTCTCCTTTATGCTGTCCTCTCCTCTCTTCTCCTTTATGCTGTCCTCTCCTCACTCCTCTCTCCTCCTTTATGCTGTCCTCTCCTCACTCCTCTCTTCTCCTTCATGCTGTCCTCTCCTCACTCCTCTCCTTCATGCTGTCCTCTCCTCACTCCTCTTCTTTATGCTGTCCTCTCCTCACTCCTCTTCTCCTTCATGCTGTCCTCTCCTCACTCCTCTCCTTTATGCTGTCCTCTCCTCACTCCTCTCCTTTATGCTGTCCTCTCCTCCTCTCTTCTCCTTTATGCTGTCCTCTCCTCACTCCTCTCCTTTATGCTGTCCTCTCCTCACTCCTCTCCTTTATGCTGTCCTCTCCTCACTCCTCTCTTCTCCTTTATGCTGTCCTCTCCTCACTCCTCTCTTCTCCTTTATGCTGTCCTCTCCTCACTCCTCTCCTTTATGCTGTCCTCTCCTCACTCCTCTCTTCTCCTTCATGCTGTCCTCTCATCACTCCTCTCCTCTCCTTTATGCTGTCCTCTCCTCTCTTCTCCTTTATGCTGTCCTCTCCTCACTCCTCTCCTTTATGCTGTCCTCTCCTCACTCCTCTCCTTTATGCTGTCCTCTCCTCACTCCTCTCCTTTATGCTGTCCTCTCCTCACTCCTCTCTTCTCCTTTATGCTGTCCTCTCCTCACTCCTCTCTTCTCCTTTATGCTGTCCTCTGCTCACTCCTCTCCTTTATGCTGTCCTCTCCTCACTCCTCTCTTCTCCTTTATGCTGTCCTCTCCTCACTCTTCTCCTTTATGCTGTCCTCTCCTCACTCCTCTCTTCTCCTTTATGCTGTACTCTCCTCTCTTCTCCTTTATGCTGTCCTCTCCTCACTCCTCTCTTCTCCTTTATGCTGTCCTCTCCTCACTCCTCTCTTCTCCTTTATGCTGTCCTCTCCTCTCTTCTCCTTTATGCTGTCCTCTCCTCACTCCTCTCTTCTCCTTTATGCTGTCCTCTCCTCACTCCTCTCTTCTCCTTTATGCTGTCCTCTCCTCACTCCTCTCTTCTCCTTTATGCTGTCCTCTCCTCACTCCTCTCTTCTCCTTTATGCTGCCCCCTCCTCACTCCTCTTCTCCTTTATGCTGTCCTCTCCTCACTCCTCTCCTTTATGCTGTCCTCTCCTCACTCCTCTCCTCTCCTTTATGCTGTCCTCTCCTCTCTTCTCCTTTATGCTGTCCTCTCCTCACTCCTCTCTTTTCCTTCATGCTGTCCTCTCCTCACTCCTCTTCTCCTTCATGCTGTCCTCTCCTCACTCCTCTCCTTTATGCTGTCCTCTCCTCACTCCTCTCTTCTCCTTTATGCTGTCCTCCTCACTCCTCTCCTTTATGCTGTCCTCCTCACTCCTCTCCTTTATGCTGTCCTCTCCTCACTCCTCTCTTCTCCTTTATCCTCTCCTCTTCATTATCCTCTCCTCTCCTTTATCCTCTCCTCTCCTTTATCCTCTCTTCTTTATCCTCTCCTCTTCTTTATCCTCTCCTCTCCTCTTCTTTATCCTCTCCTCTCCTCTCCTCTTCTTTATCCTCTCCTCTTCTTTATCCTCTCCTCTCCTTTATCCTCTCCTCTTCTTTATCCTCTCCTCTTCTTTATCCTCTCCTCTCCTTTATCCTCTCCTCTCCTCTTCTTTATCCTCTCCTCTCCTCTCCTCTTCTTTATCCTCTCCTCTTCTTTATCCTCTCCTCTCCTTTATCCTCTCCTCTTCTTTATCCTCTCCTCTTCTTTATCCTCTCCTCTCCTCTTCTTTATCCTCTCCTCTCCTTTATCCTCTCCTCTCCTTTATCCTCTCCTCTCCTTTATCCTCTCCTCTCCTTTATCCTCTCCTCTCCTTTATCCTCTCCTCTTCTTTATCCTCTCCTCTCCTTTTCTTTATCCTCTCCTCTCCTTTATCCTCTCCTCTCCTTTTCTTTATCCTCTCCTCTTCTTTATCCTCTCCTCTCCTTTATCCTCTCCTCTTCTTTATCCTCTCCTCTCCTTTTCTTTATCCTCTCCTCTCCTTTATCCTCTCCTCTTCTTTATCCTCTCCTCTCCTTTTCTTTATCCTCTCCTCTCCTTTATCCTCTCCTCTTCTTTATCCTCTCCTCTTCTTTATCCTCTCCTCTCCTTTATCCTCTCCTCTCCTTTATCCTCTCCTCTTCTTTATCCTCTCCTCTTCTTTATCCTCTCCTCTCCTTTATCCTCTCCTCTTCTTTATCCTCTCCTCTCCTTTATCCTCTCCTCTCCTTTATCCTCTCCTCTTCTTTATCCTCTTCTCTCCTCTCTCCTTCTTTATCCTCTCCTCTTCTTTATCCTCTCCTCTTCTTTATCCTCTCCTCTTCTTTATCCTCTCCTCTTCTTTATCCTCTCCTCTTCTTTATCCTCTCCTCTCCTCTCTCCTTCTTTATCCTCTCCTCTCCTTTATCCTCTCCTCTCCTTTATCCTCTCCTCTCCTTTATCCTCTCCTCTTCTTTATCCTCTCCTCTCCTCTCTCCTTCTTTATCCTCTCCTCTCCTCTCTCCTTTATCCTCTCCTCTTCTTTATCCTCTCCTCTCCTTTATGTTCTCCTCTCTTCTCTTTTATGCTCCTCTTCTCCTTAATGATCTCCTCCTCTCCCCTATCCTCTCCTCTCTCCTCCACTCCCATATCCTCTCCACTCCCATATCCTCTCCACTCCCCTATCCTCTCTCCTCCTCTTCTTTTTCCTCTCATCTCTTCTTCTCTTTTTATTCTCTTTGTTCAACATACAGACCTGCAATGCCCCAACCTCAGAGAGACCAGTCACAGGAGAAAGACCAGTCACTGGGCAATCAGGTCGTGGGGCGAGACCTTTGACTCAAGCCTCAGAGAGAGAGAGAGCAGTGTCCCACCCTGACACACAGCAAGAGGAGAGAGCAGCCACTAGAGGGAACACCTCGGCTGGAGAGAGAGCAGCCACTAGAGGGAACACCTCGGCTGGAGAGAGAGCAGCCACTAGAGGGAACACCTCGGCTGGAGAGAGAGCAGCCACTAGAGGGAACACCTCGTCTGGAGAGAGAGCAGCCACTAGAGGGAACACCTCTTCTGGAGAGAGAGCAGCCACTAGAGGGAACACCTCGTCTGGAGAGAGAGCAGCCACTAGAGGGAACACCTCGTCTGGAGAGAGAGCAGCCACTAGAGGGAACACCTCGGCTGGAGAGAGAGCAGCCACTAGAGGGAACACCTCGGCTGGAGAGAGAGCAGCTGCTAGAGGGAACACCTCGGCTGGAGAGAGAGAACCTTCTACAGCTGCCCAAGATAATCACACACAGGTTGACTAGTAAACATGTCTACTTCCCCATCTCTTTCTCTCTCCATCTTTCTCTAGAGCAGTCTCACACCCAGAATATATTTTGTTTCCTGATGTACTGAGTGCTGTTAGTTTACTGATGTACACTAACAGAATCATACAGCATTAAAACTCTGTAAAACCATTTCCTGTGCGTGTGTCAGGGTCGGTTGTGTTGGAGGAAAACAGGGAAATTATTTGCATAGATTTTCATTTTTTAATATCAATACAAATTTGGGGTAAGACAGACAGACAGACAGACAGACAGACAGACAGACAGACAGACAGACAGACAGACAGACAGACAGACAGACAGACAGACAGACAGACAGACAGACAGACAGACAGACAGACAGACAGACAGACAGACAGACAGACAGACAGACAGACAGACAGACAGACAGACAGACAGACAGACAGACAGACAGACAGACAGACAGACAGACAGACAGACAGACAGACAGACAGACAGACAGACAGACAGACAGACAGACAGACAGACAGACAGACAGACCCTTGATTTCCCCTGATATAGCCAGTGGCGATTTTAGCATGTAAATCTTGTTGGGGCAAAAAGAAGTGGGATGCATGCCAGCAAAGCCACAACACTAAACATTAATTGCACTATAACAGGCTGACTGCACCGCTCGTGTCACATACGCGAGTGTTGCAAAATAAATGTAGACATACAAGGTATTTAATTATTGCACCCACACTTCTCGCGCGAGCGTCTGCGTTGCCAAGGGCTAAAATAAAAGTCTGTTCTATTTCTGACGCAGATCGAGCTGCAAGTCCTGCCTCTCCCATCTCCTCATTGGTTTATAGAAGCAAGTACCCACATGCCATCTCCTCATTGGTTATACCCACGTGGGTGACTGAAAGACGAACGAGGTCAGTGGCGGTAATGCACCTAATTCATGAAAGTTGCCAATCGCAATATAAAGTCCAGAGAAGAAAAGGCCTGGAAGGAGGAGAGACCGAGAAACGATTCGGTTGACCGTTTTATGTGTGGATTAATTGGCGGAATAGAGGACCTTGTGCATTTCAGGTAAAATAACAACTCAATGTTTATATCCCAGGACAAATTAGTTTGCAACAGCAAGCTAGCTAAATAGGACAAATTAGTTTGCAACAACAAGCTAACTAGCTATATTGCCATAAATGTTTAATGCTTTTCGACCTGTCCCCAAATGAATATAATTGGTTCAAAGTTTGTTTTGATATTTTAACCTTTGTATCGTGATCGCGTTTTGTGTGGGGGGACAAAATGTATTTAAGTACGATGGCGCACGCGCGCAGCCGGTTTGGGTTCCGTGTAACGGTGACAAATTGTGCCCACAAACTGTTAGGGCCCACATAAAGCTGTCCCAACAGCAGTCTCAACACCTTACCACTGCTACACCTGGCTGTCAGCGGAGCCTTGTCTGGCAGCGAAACATTTCATTCATCTGACTTGCTTTAAAAAATGTTGTTTCTACTGATAATTGCGATGTACAAACTATGGCATAAGGGGACGACAAGCGGATAAGAGGCAATCCTTAATTTCAATTAAGACATTAATGAGTGAGCTAGGATGGACGTAGTCAATATAACTATTTGTTCCACACAGCGAAAGAATTCAGAACATGGGCCGTTCTTACAGTGTTCTCCCTGTACACCAAGTCAGAACCGTAGGATAAATAAAGGGGGCATATAAGCAGACAATGAAAGCTCTTACAATATTCGATGATGACATTTCTCAAAAACAGGTTAAAGGCTACATGTGCCCAACCAAGTCAGAACAGTAGGTGAAATTAAGAGGGGAAAATAGACCAAATTATTAGGGTGAGGCACATGGGTTACTAACAGCTTATTGCACAAAATACACTTAGTATTACTTTCTTAGCGACCGTATACTTGTCTCCCTGGCATATTACATCATTTATGCAGCAGCATACAATACATTTTTGGACTCACATTGTTATGCATATCAGCATCATCACAACATATCACACATTAATACATCAAACACTCCACTTGTACACAATGTACAACAATAGCATAAAAGTAATAGAAGTTCCTACTATAAAATCTAAAATAAAGTAGCAGAGACATGCTAGTAGCAGAGACATGCTAGTAGTAGAGACATGCTAGTAGTAGAGACAAGCTAGTAGAGACATGCTAGTAGTAGAGACATGCTAGTAGTAGAGACATGCTAGTAGCAGAGACATGCTAGTAGTAGAGACAAGCTAGTAGAGACATGCTAGTAGTAGAGACATGCTAGTAGTAGAGACAAGCTAGTAGTAGAGACGTGCTAGTAGCAGAGACATGCTAGTAGCAGACACACGGGTGGTCAGGGTAGCTCAGTTGGTAGAGCATGGCGCTTGTAACACCAGGGTAGTGGGTTCGTTCCCCCGGACCACCCATACGTAGAATGTATGCACACATGACTGTAAGTCGCTTTGGATAAAAGCGTCTGCTAAATGGCATATATTATATTATTATTACATGCTAGTAGTAGAGACAAGCTAGTAGAGACATGCTAGTAGTAGAGACATGCTAGTAGTAGAGACATGCTAGTAGTAGAGACAAGTGTATATGCCATTTAGCAGACGCTTTTATCCAAAGCGACTTACAGTCATGTGTGCATACATTCTACGTATGGGTGATCCCGGGGATCGAACCCACTACCCTGGCGTTACAAGCGCCATGCTCTACCAACTGAGCTACAGAAGGACCACAAGCTACAAGCTAGTAGAGACATGCTAGTAGCAGAGACATGCTAGTAGCAGAGACATGCTAGTAGCAGAGACATGCTAGTAGCAGAGACATGCTAGTAGTAGAGACATGCTAGTAGCAGAGACATGTTAGTAGTAGAGACATGTTAGTAGTAGAGACATGTTAGTAGTAGAGACATGCTAGTAGCAGAGACATGCTAGTAGCAGAGACATGCTAGTAGCAGAGACATGCTAGTAGAGACATGCTAGTAGTAGAGACACGCTAGTAGTAGAGACAAGCTAGTAGCAGAGACAAGCTAGTAGCAGACACATGCTAGTAGTAGAGACAAGCTAGTAGAGACATGCTAGTAGTAGAGACATGCTAGTAGTAGAGACAAGTGTATATGCCATTTAGCAGACGCTTTTATCCAAAGCGACTTACAGTCATGTGTGCATACATTCTACGTATGGGTGATCCCGGGGATCGAACCCACTACCCTGGCGTTACAAGCGCCATGCTCTACCAACTGAGCTACAGAAGGACCGCAAGCTACAAGCTAGTAGAGACATGCTAGTAGTAGAGACATGCTAGTAGTAGAGACATGCTAGTAGCAGAGACATGTTAGTAGTAGAGACATGCTAGTAGCAGAGACATGCTAGTAGTAGAGACATGCTAGTAGCAGAGACATGCTAGTAGTAGAGACATGCTAGTAGCAGAGACATGCTAGTAGTAGAGACATGCTAGTAGCAGAGACATGCTAGTAGTAGAGACATGCTAGTAGCAGAGACATGCTAGTAGCAGAGACATGCTAGTAGTAGAGACATGCTAGTAGCAGAGACATGCTAGTAGTAGAGACATGCTAGTAGTAGATACATGCAAGTAGAGACATGCTAGTAGCAGAGACATGCTAGTAGAGACATGCTAGTAGCAGAGACATGCTAGTAGTAGAGACATGCTAGTAGCAGAGACATGCTAGTAGAGACATGCTAGTAGCAGAGACATGCTAGTAGCAGAGACATGCTAGTAGTAGAGACATGCTAGTAGCAGAGACATGCTAGCAGAGACATGCTAGTAGTAGAGACATGCTAGTAGCAGAGACATGCTAGTAGTAGAGACATGCTAGTAGTAGAGACATGCTAGTAGAGACATGCTAGTAGAGACATGCGAGTCATCCCCAGAGCGGAGTGGTGCTAGGGAGAAGGTCAATCCCACAGTCATATGGTCGGTCTGGCGGAAGCGAAGTGGTCCCAGGCCTTGTTCAACACCTCCTGAAGTTCCTGGTACTCCGCGGGGATGGCGGAGAGGTCCGGGGCAACTTCTGATCCCTCAGGAAGACGTCCCGGGGCAGGTTGTGCTGACTTCAGGCAATGGGCGTGGCAGAACGGGCACCAGTAGACAATTGTGTCGGTGGAGCCAGGAGAATCCCAACACCACGTGAATCTAAGGGGACTTGATGAGCAGGAACTGGATAACTTCGCTGTGGTTCCCTGACACACATAGGTTGATGGGACTGGTGTTGTGGGTGACCCGGCGTATAGAGCACCCGTCCCGCACTCTAACGTCCATGGGAATGGAGAGGGGATGGCCAGCTTGGAAGCCAGGGTAGAGTCCAAACAGCTCTCATCGGCCCCAGAGTCGATGAAGACCAGGAGAGATTTTGACTGGTTTCCCCACAGCAGAATGGCATGAAACAGAGTGTGAGTAAGGGAAGCAGAAAAGTTCTCCCACCAGAGTACTCCCTTCTACCGGTGAGCCTGGTCTTTTAACGGACAAAAACACAAAATGACCGCGAGTCCCGCATAGGCTCGGGAAATGGTACTCTTCTAGTCTGACTAGTTGTCTCTATAGACCTTCTCTAGTCTGACTAGTTGTCTCTATAGACCTTCTCTAGTCTGACTAGTTGTCTCTATAGACCTTCTCTAGTCTGACTAGTTGTCTCTATAAACCTTCTCTAGTCTGACTAGTTGACTAGTCTCTATATACCTTCTCTAGTCTGATGAGTTGTCTCTATAGACCTTCTCTAGTCTGACTAGTTGTCTCTATAGACCTTCTCTAGTCTGACTAGTTGACCAGTCTCTATAGACCTCTAGTCTGACTAGTTGACTCTATAGACCTTCTCTAGTTGACTAGTTGACTCTATAAAACTTCTCTAGTCTGACTAGTTGTCTCGATAGACCTTCTCTAGTCTGACTAGTTGTCTCAATAGACCTTCTCTAGTCTGACTAGTTGTCTCAATAGACCTTCTCTAGTCTGACTAGTTGTCTCTATAAACCTTCTCTAGTCTGACTAGTTGACTAGTCTCTATATACCTTCTCTAGTCTGATGAGTTGTCTCTATAGACCTTCTCTAGTCTGACTAGTTGTCTCTATAAACCTTCTCTAGTCTGACTAGTTGACTAGTCTCTATATACCTTCTCTAGTCTGATGAGTTGTCTCTATAGACCTTCTCTAGTCTGACTAGTTGTCTCTATAGACCTTCTCTAGTCTGACTAGTTGACCAGTCTCTATAGACCTCTAGTCTGACTAGTTGACTCTATAGACCTTCTCTAGTTGACTAGTTGACTCTATAAAACTTCTCTAGTCTGACTAGTTGTCTCGATAGACCTTCTCTAGTCTGACTAGTTGTCTCAATAGACCTTCTCTAGTCTGACTAGTTGTCTCAATAGACCTTCTCTAGTCTGACTAGTTGTCTCTATAAACCTTCTCTAGTCTGACTAGTTGACTAGTCTCTATATACCTTCTCTAGTCTGATGAGTTGTCTCTATAGACCTTCTCTAGTCTGACTAGTTGTCTCTATAGACCTTCTCTAGTCTGACTAGTTGACCAGTCTCTATAGACCTCTAGTCTGACTAGTTGACTCTATAGACCTTCTCTAGTTGACTAGTTGTCTCTGTAGACCTTCTCTAGTCTGACTAGTTGTCTTTATAGACCTTCTCTAGTCTGACTAGTTGTCTCAATATACCTTCTCTAGTCTGACTAGTTGTCTCTATAAACCTTCTCTAGTCTGACTAGTTGACTAGTCTCTATATACCTTCTCTAGTCTGACTAGTTGACTCTATAGACCTTCTCTAGTCTGACTAGTTTACTCTATAGACCTTATCTTTTCTGACTAGTTGACTCTATAGACCTTCTCTAGTTTGACTAGTTGTCTCTATAGACCTTCTCTAGTCTGACTAGTTGACTCTATAGACCTTCTCTAGTCTGACTAGTTGACTCTATAGACCTTCTCTAGTCTGACTAGTTGACTCTATAGACCTTCTCTAGTTTGACTCTATAGACCTTCTCTAGTTTGACTAGTTGTCTCTATAGACCTTCTCTAGTCTGACTAGTTGACTAGTCTCTATATACCTTCTCTAGTTTGACTAGTTGACTCTATAGACCTTCTCTAGTCTGACTAGTTTACTCTATAGACCTTATCTAGTCTGACTAGTTGACTCTATAGAACTTGTCTAGTCTGACTAGTTCACTCTAAAGACCTTCTCTAGTCAGACTAGTTGTCTCTATAAACCTTCTCTAGTCAGACTAGTTGTCTCTATAAACCATCTCTAGTCAGACTAGTTGTCTCTATAGACCTCTAGTCAGACTAGTTGTCTCTATAGACCTCTAGTCAGACTAGTTGTCTCTATAAACCCTCTCTAGTCAGACTAGTTGTCTCTATAAACCTTCTCTAGTCAGACTAGTTGTCTCTATAAACCCTCTCTAGTCAGACTAGTTGTCTCTATATACCTTCTCTAGTCTGACTAGTTGTCTCTATAAACCTTCTCTAGTCTGACTAGTTGACTAGTCTCTATATACCTTCTCTAGTCTGACTAGTTGACTCTATAGACCTTCTCTAGTCTGACTAGTTTACTCTATAGACCTTATCTAGTCTGACTAGTTGACTCTATAAACCTTCTCTAGTCTGACTAGTTCACTCTATAGACCTTCTCTAGTCTGACTAGTTGAATCTATAAACCTTCTCTAGTCAGACTATTGTCTCTATAAACCCTCTCTAGTCTGACTAGTTGTCTCTATAAACCTTCTCTAGTCTGACTAGTTGTCTCTATAGACCTCTAGTCAGACTAGTTGTCTCTATAAACCCTCTCTAGTCTGACTAGTTGTCTCTATAAACCTTCTCTAGTCTGACTAGTTGTCTCTATAGACCTCTTGTCTGATTAGTTGTTTCTATAAACCTTCTCTAGTCTGACTAGTTGTCTCTATAGACCTCTAGTCAGACTAGTTGTCTCTATAAACCCTCTCTAGTCAGACTAGTTGTCTCTATAAACCCTCTCTAGTCTGACTAGTTGTCTCTATAGACCTCTAGTCAGACTAGTTGTCTCTATAAACCCTCTCTAGTCAGACTAGTTGTCTCTATAAACCTTCTCTAGTCAGACTAGTTGTCTCTATAAACCTTCTCTAGTCAGACTAGTTGTCTCTATAAACCTTCTCTAGTTGGACTAGTTGTCTCTATAAACCCTCTCTAGTCAGACTAGTTGTCTCTATAAACCCTCTCTAGTCTGACTAGTTGTCTCTATAAACCCTCTCTAGTCAGACTAGTTGTCTCTATAAACCTTCTCTAGTCAGACTAGTTGTCTCTATAAACCTTCTCTAGTCAGACTAGTTGTCTCTATAGACCTCTAGTCAGACTAGTTGTCTCTATAGACCTCTAGTCAGACTAGTTGTCTCTATAAACCCTCTCTAGTCAGACTAGTTGTCTCTATAAACCTTCTCTAGTCAGACTAGTTGTCTCTATAAACCCTCTCTAGTCAGACTAGTTGTCTCTATAAACCTTCTCTAGTCAGACTAGTTGTCTCTATAAACCCTCTCTAGTCAGACTAGTTGTCTCTATAAACCTTCTCTAGTCAGACTAGTTGTCTCTATAAACCTTCTCTAGTCAGACTAGTTGTCTCTATAAACCTTCTCTAGTCAGACTAGTTGTCTCTATAAACCTTCTCTAGTTGGACTAGTTGTCTCTATAGACCTCTAGTCTGACTAGTTGTCTCTATAAACCTTCTCTAGTCAGACTAGTTGTCTCTATAAACCTTCTCTAGTCAGACTAGTTGTCTCTATAAACCTTCTCTAGTCAGACTAGTTGTCTCTATAAACCTTCTCTAGTTGGACTAGTTGTCTCTATAGACCTTCTATAGTCTGAGAGTGAACTGGGCAGTCTGGCAGGGGTTCCCACGGTTGAATCTAGTTGATGATCCCTGGCATGGTAAACAGTTACTCTACAAACACACACCCACAGAGCATATTCCATCCTTTATTGTTTTTACAGGAACACATCCATGCTGCCTCTTAGGTGTATGTGCTAAGGCTGTGTGTGTGTGTGTGTTCAGGCTGTGTGTGTGTGTGTGTTCAGGCTGTGTGAGTGTGTGTGTGTGTGTGTGTGTGTTCAGGCTGTGTGAGTGTGTGTGTGTGTGTGTTCAGGCTGTGTGTGTGTGTTCAGGCTGTGTGTGTGTGTGTGTGTGTGTGTGTGTGTGTGTGTGTGTGTGTGTGTGTGTGTGTGTGTGTGTGTGTGTGTGTGTGTGTGTGTGTGTGTGTGTGTGTGTGTGTGTGTGTGTGTGTGTGTGTGTGTGTGTGTGTGTGTGTGTGTGTGTGTGTTCAGGCTGTGTGTGTGGACAGTGTGTGTAGGACAGTAGTGAGAACAGACAGGAATGCTCTCAGAGCTGTCTGGTCTCCTGGATGCTGTCTCATTACCACTAGCAAGCCTTTTCCCTCCTTCTCCCCCTCTTCCTCTCCCTCCTTCTCCCCATCCCCCTCTTCCTCTCCCTCCTTCTCCCCCTCCCACTCTTCCTCTCCCTCCCCCTCTTCCTCTCCCTCCCCCTCTTTCTCTCCCTCCCCCTCTTTCTCTCCCTCCCCCTCTTTCTCTCCCTCCCCCTCTTTCTCTCCCTCTCCCTCCCCCTCTCCCTCCTCCTCTTCCTCTCCCTCCTCCTCTTCCTCTCCCTCCCCCTCTCCCTCTCCTCCAGTGTGTAGTAGTTCTGCCAGTATGAGTGTGTGTGGTGTCTTTGTAGAGATGTGTGAGGTGTGTGTGTAGAGGTACACCCTCCAGGGGTGTGTGTTTGGGGGAGTGAAAGCCAGCGTCTGGATGTTGACCAGCTGTAGCGCCACCTGCAGGCCCTCAGGGGAACAGCGGGGAACAGGACACGCCACACACACCTAGAAAATAACAAAGAAATTGTCACAGACACCTAAAGAAAACAGAACCAGAAGGCAACTGTTACCCCTGTGTGTAATACTAAAACACTGACAGTAGATGGTACTTCCTGTCCCTCTGTGTGTAATACTAAAACACTGACAGTAGATGGTACTTCCTGTCTCTCTGTGTGTAATACTATAACACTGTGACAGTAGATGGTACTTCCTGTCTCTCTGTGTGTAATACTAAAACACTGACAGTTGATGGTACTTCCTGTCTCTCTGTGTGTAATACTAAAACACTGACAGTAGATGGTACTTCCTGTCCCTCTGTGTGTAATACTAAAACACTGACAGTTGATGGTACTTCCTGTCTCTCTGTGTGTAATACTAAAACACTGACAGTAGATGGTACTTCCTGTCTCTCTGTGTGTAATACTAAAACACTGACAGTTGATGGTACTTCCTGTCTCTCTGTGTGTAATACTAAAACACTGACAGTTGATGGTACTTCCTGTCTCTCTGTGTGTAATACTAAAACACTGACGGTTGATGGTACTTCCTGTCTCTCTGTGTGTAATACTAAAACACTGACAGTAGATGGTACTTCCTGTCTCTCTGTGTGTAATACTAAAACACTGACAGTAGATGGTACTTCCTGTCCCTCTGTGTGTAATACTAAAACACTGACAGTAGATGGTACTTCCTGTCCCTCTGTGTGTAATACTAAAACACTGACAGTAGATGGTACTTCCTGTCAGTCTCTGTGTGTGTCACTAGCAGGAGTTGCAGAGTTACCAAGTGACTGTTGGCCGATATTAGCTTCTGTATCTTACAATTGTTCTAATATCCTGTTTTTCGCCAAATTACTGTACACACACACACCTCCAGACACGCCCCCTTCTCCAGCTGCAGCCACAGGCGTTCAAACTCCTCAGGGGTCAGAGCTGGAGACACAGACAGACTCAGAGCTCCACTACTGCAGTCTGGAGATGGGGGAGGAAGAGAGAGAGAGATGTTTAGGAAAACATGATACGCACAGCCATTGGTGGTGAATGTTTTTCCCAGCAGGAAACAGATGATCACCTGGAAGGTGGGGGTCTCCTGGTGTAGGGGTCATGGCTTCAGCGTCAGAGGTCAGGGTGTTGGGGGTCAGTGTGGAGGGCTTGGGGGTCGCGGGGTCAGAGTTCCCCACAGTAGAGGCTCCGAGGGTTAGAGGCTCCAAGGTATTGAAGCTGGATGCCCATTGGCTGATGGGCTCAGGGGGCCGTCCAATCAGAGGCCCCAGAGAGGGGTCTGACCGTCGTCCACCCTGGAGGACCTGACGGACCTCCTCAATCCCACAATGCAACAGCCGGTAGTACAGCAGGGCCTGGTCACGCACACACATGTCCACTTCCTCCTCTGAAACACACAGATAGTTGTTCATGTGAAGCATACCAAATATATTCCTATATTAATGAACTATGTGGTGTGTGTGTACCTATGCAATGGTGTGTACATTAGGGCTGGGCAAAATAAATATATCACAGAATATTAAAAACTGATGTCATGACGGTATTTTTATATTTGATTTTTTTTATTTAATTACATTTTTAATTTGCTTTATGAGCAGTGAGTGATCCCAGGGTGCTTTAGGAGTAGTGAGTGATCCCAGGGTGCTTTATGAGTAGTGAGTGATCCCAGGGTGCTTTATGAGTAGTGAGTGATCCCAGGGTGCTTTAGGAGTAGTGAGTGATCCCAGGGTGCTTTATGAGTAGTGAGTGATCCCAGGGTGCTTTATGAGTAGTGAGTGATCTCAGGGTGCTTTATGAGTAGTGAGTGATCCCAGTGTGCTTTATGAGTAGTGAGTGATCCCAGGGTGCTTTATGAGTAGTGAGTGATCCCAGGGTGCTTTATGAGTAGTGAGTGATCTCAGGGTGCTTTATGAGTAGTGAGTGATCCCAGGGTGCTTTATGAGTAGTGAGTGATCCCAGGGTGCTTTATGAGTAGTGAGTGATCTCAGGGTGCTTTATGAGTAGTGAGTGATCCCAGGGTGCTTTATGAGTAGTGAGTGATCCCAGGGTGCTTTATGAGTAGTGAGTGATCTCAGGGTGCTTTATGAGTAGTGAGTGATCCCAGGGTGCTTTATGAGTAGGGAGTGATCTCAGGGTGCTTTACGAGTAGTGAGTGACCCCAGGGTGCTCTATGAGTAGTGATGTATGTAGCTAACATATTAATGCTTTGCCTATTCCTCTGATTTAGAAGAGACTGTTGCACAAACAACATGCTGATTTCGGTCGACACCAGTGGTACTATTTGAGAAAGGTCCAGTGTCCTGAGGTCCAGTGGCCTGAGGTCCAGTGTCCTGAGGTCCAGTGTCCTGAGGTCCAGTGTCCTGAGGTCCAGTGGCCTGAGGTCCAGTGGCCTGATGTCCAGTGTCCTGAGGTCCAGTGTCCTGAGGTCCAGTGGCCTGAGGTCCGGAGGGACATCGTCCTTTATCGGCGCTGTGGTACAGCGTAGTAACAAACATATTATTTTGAATGTAAACGCGTGCGACTTTGCATCTACATTCCGTCCGTCACTGAACGGTCAGAACGTCACTGAACGGTCAGAACGTTACTGAACGGACGGAACGTCACTGAACGGTCAGAACGTTACTGAACGGTCAGAACGTCACTGAATGGACAGAACGTTACTGAATGGTCAGAACGTTACTGAACGGACAGAACGTCACTGAATGGACAGAACGTTACTGAACGGTCAGAACGTCACTGAATGGACAGAACGTTACTGAACGGTCAGAACGTCACTGAATGGACAGAACGTTACTGAACGGTCAGAACGTCACTGAATGGACAGAACGTTACTGAACGGTCAGAACGTCACTGAACGGTCAGAACGTCACTGAATGGACAGAACGTTACTGAATGGTCAGAACGTTACTGAACGGTCAGAACGTCACTGAATGGACAGAACGTTACTGAACGGTCAGAACGTCACTGAACGTGACTGTTGGCCATCTTCCTGTATAAGTCACTCTGGGCCTTGCCCTGCAGTAATGAGAGAAAGTATACTTCCTGTCTACAGGCTTTGACCTTTGGCACAAATGGTGTGAGAGCAACTCTGAGACACTGGTGCCGGTGTTCATTGGTGAGCCTCGTGAGGTATTTGTTTTTACTGAAGTTAATTGTGGAGAAGGCTGATTCACAGCTGTATGTGTGAATAGGTAGGCCGTCATTGTAAATGAGAATTTGTTCTTAAAATAAAGGTTAAATAATAAAATGTGGAGCCAAACATGGTCAGGATGTATAGTGCCAGTTTCTTGAGGAACGTCAGCTGCAGGCACCAGCTTTCCCCAGGAAGTGACAAGGTCACCAGCCTCAAAGACACGTTTTATTGCAGCTCAATCAACTCCATCTGCTGTGATGTAACATCTACCCATCTAAACATCTATTTTGTTTCTTCTCACAACGTTGTCACATTTGTGACCATGAAGAGGTCATCAAAATGAGCCTTGACATTCTCCATCAGCTACTGGATGAAATCAACGCGGTTGGCAACATCTTTGTCTCCCTGCTTTGCACCAGAAGATTGGGGAAGTGGACAAGTTCTCTCTGAAGATCATTCTGAAGATCATTCTTGAAAAGCTCCAATTTCTTCTGAAAAGCCTGCTGTTATCTTCTGAAAAGACTGCTGTTATCATATCACACACTGTGCTGTCCCGTCCCAGCAGCTTAACGTCCAGTTGATTAAGGTGTGATGTAATGTCTGTCACACTGTGTGGTCCAGTCCCAGCAGCTTAACGTTCAGTTGATTAAGGTGTGATGTAATGTCTGTCACACTGTGTGGTCCAGTCCCAGCAGCTTAACGTTCAGTTGATTAAGGTGTGATGTAATGTCTGTCACACTGTGTGGTCCAGTCCCAGCAGCTTAACGTCCAGTTGATTAAGGTGTGATGTAATGTCTGTCACACTGTGTGGTCCAGTCCCAGCAGCTTAACGTTCAGTTGATTAAGGTGTGATGTAATGTCTGTCACACTGTGTGGTCCAGTCCCAGCAGCTTAACGTTCAGTTGATTAAGGTGTGATGTAATGTCTGTCACACTGTGCTGTCCCGTCCCGCAGCTTAACGTCCAGTTGATTAAGGTGTGATGTAATGTCTGTCACACTGTGTGGTCCAGTCCCAGCAGCTTAACGTCCAGTTGATTAAGGTGTGATGTAATGTCTGTCACACTGTGTGGTCCAGTCCCAGCAGCTTAACATTCAGTTGATTAAGGTGTGATGTAATGTCTGTCAAAAATGCAACTATTTCCATCTTCTCATCTTCCAAGAAACTGAGTGGCCTTGTCACTCTTTTGCTCTGATAAGAAAGCTTTTCCTCCCGATTGGCCCAAAAGCATTTTAAAACCCTGCCTTTGCTGAGCCATCTGAAGTTGTTGTGCAGTAGTAAGTCATCAGAACCGTCATTGGCCTCGGTCAGAATGCCTCGTAGCAGGCGGTGCGTTGGCCTCGGTCAGAATGCCTCGTAGCAGGCGGTGCATTGGCCTCGGTCAGAATGCCTCGTAGCAGGCGGTGCGTTGGCCTCGGTCAGAATGCCTCGTAGCAGGCGGTGCGTTGGCCTCGGTCAGAATGCCTCGTAGCAGGCGGTGCATTGGCCTCGTCAGAATGCCTTGTAGCAGGTGGTGTTGTAGGGATGATGTTGCTCTCAAAGTTGATCAGTTTCATCATTGTTGTCAGGACCTCAGAATACTCTTCTCCCAGACAGGCACACAGGACAGATTGATGTTTGATGTCAGTTCAGGATGCTACAGACTCACTGCATATCAGGCACATTGGTTTGGTACTAGTTGCAGGGAGAATGAATAAATACTGTTGTCAGAGTGAACAAGCCAAATTAACAAAGATACTGATATCTCAACTCTGTGATATTTACAGTTGAGCCGCGGTTAAATCTTTCTGTTTCTTTCTGCCTGCTTGTCCCAAGGTTCCGCAGAGGATATTTGCATTAATGTGTCATTTGATTGGGCCTCTCGTATTTGCATATAACCACGCAATTGGATGAGACGGGGCCACTAGTAGAGGTGGGTGTTGCTATGAGAAAGAGAGGTTGTTGAGTTAAAGAGGCCGCTGCCCACTGTTGATTATTATTATTTTTTTTAAAGCCGTCTAAAAATATTGACTTTTATATAACAAAAATGCAATGTTGTCACGTCCGGATTGACCCTTCTCTGGGTCCAGACCCGCGCATCGCGGCCCCCAAGTTGAGTGTGGCTGGTCTACACCATCACTGGTATTATCCGGCTGTATGGCTAGTTACGTTTGCTCTGACTCAGTACATTTATTAGCTAGCTAGCGATTAGCATTAGCGATAAGCATTAGCGATTAGCATTAGCGATTAGCATTAGCGATTAGCATTAGCGATTAGCATTAGCAATAAGCATTAGCGATTAGCATTAGCGATAAGCATTAGCGATTAGCATTAGCGATAAGCATTAGCGATTAGCATTAGCGATAAGCATTAGCGATTAGCATTAGCGATTAGCATTAGCGATAAGCATTAGCGATTAGCATTAGCGATTAGCGGCTGACTAGACGTCAGCTCAACTTGTTAAGAAAAGGCAGACTAGCTGTTTGTAGATGTAAAAAACACAAACTAATAGTGTCATTATATAACACTAGTGGATTTCTATTAAGAAGCAAAGTGGAAACAGAGTGGTTGTCATCAGCATCGACCAGAACGCGTCTCGTGGTCGAGGCTCAACACAAGCGCTCCTTGAGTGACAGGGGGCGGGGCTAGGTCTGTGTGGAAAGCAGCATGGAGAGAGAGAGAGTGGACAGAGATGACTCAAGTAACGTAAACTACTATAGTAAACTATAAAAATGGACATTACACACAGTGTATCCTTTTCAACAAATCAAACATTCAAATATCGTTCTACAAGGTAAAGTAAAAACCCAAACCGGTCCGTGCATCAGTACCGGTATATGGTAAGACACAGTATACTACAGCCCAGGACTAGTGGGTTCTATGCAGTGTGTGTGTCTACCTATACAGTAGACCAGCAGTCGTCCCATCATGTCCTGAGTCTCAGCAGGTCTGGACAGGAACAGTCGTAGTGTTGCAGTGAGCAGCTCTGTCTTGACCTCCGCTGACACCTCACTCCTCACCCCGTCTATACAGTCCTCCAGCAGATAGGGGGCACCAGTCACCCTGTCCCCGTAGACTCCCAGCAGCCACAGCAAGGCCCCACGTCCCTAACACACACGCCCACACAAACACATTCAAAAACATTACAAGGCAGAACAGACAGAAGGGCGGACGGACAGACAGACAGACAGACAGACAGACAGACAGACAGACAGACAGACAGACAGACAGACAGACAGACAGACAGACAGACAGACAGACAGACAGACAGACAGACAGAGACAAACAGGCACAGGCAGGCAGGACAGACAGGCAGGACAGACAGATAGGCAGACAGACAGACAGACAGACAGACAGACAGACAGACAGACAGACAGACAGACAGACAGACAGACAGACAGGCAGGCAGGCAGTTAGGCAGGCAGGCAGGCAGGCAGGCAGGACAGACAGAAGGGCAGACAGACAGGCAGACAGACACAGACAGAAGGGCAGACAGACAGGCAGACAGAGACAGGCAGACAGGCAGAGACAGCCAGACAGACAGACAGACAGGCAGGCAGGCAGACAGACCGAAGGGCAGACAGACAGACAGGCAGGGCAGACAGACAGGCAGGGCAGACAGACAGGCAGGCAGACAGAGACAGCCAGACAGACAGGCAGACAGACAGAGACAGACAGCCAGACAGAGACAGCCAGACAGACAGGCAGACAGGCAGACAGACAGGCAGGCAGACAGACGGGCAGACAGAAGGGCAGACAGACAGGCAGAAGGGCAGACAGACAGGCAGACAGACAGCTACCTGACTGTCCTGTAGATTGTCCTCCCATCCTTCCAGAGCTGAACACACTGCGTCTCCACACTGAGGACACACCCACACTAAGTCCCTCAGAGTCTGGAGCACGGCTGGAGAGAATTCATTCATGGATGGATGAATGGATGGATGAATGGATGAATTAATGGATGAATTAATGGATGAATTAATGGATGAATTAATGGATGAATTAATGGATGAATTAATGGATGAATTAATGGATGGATGAATGGATGAATTAATGGATGGATGAATGGATGAATTAATGGATGAATTAATGGATGGATGAATGGATGAATTAATGGATGAATTAATGGATGAATTAATGGATGGATGAATGGATGAATTAATGGATGAATTAATGGATGAATTAATGGATGAATTAATGGATGGATGAATGGATGAATTAATGGATGAATTAATGGATGAATTAATGGATGGATGAATGGATTAATTAATGGATCAAAGTAAATTAATGTACAGAACAGTTCCTTTGTGGCTTGTGTAAATGTGTGTGTGTGTGTATAGTGTGTGTGTGTGTGTGTGTGTGTGTGTGTGTGTGTGTGTGTGTGTGTGTGTGTGTGTGTGTGTGTGTGTGTGTGTGTGTGTGTGTGTGTGTGTGTGTGTGTGTGTGTGTGTGTGTGTGTGTGTGTGTGTGTGTGTGTGTGTGTGTGTGTTTGTATAGTGTGTGTGTGTGAGTGTGAGTGTGTTTGTATAGTGTGTGTGTGTGTGTGTTTGTATAGTGTGTGAATGTGTGTGAGTGTGTACCAGAGGTGATGTGTTCTTGCTTCAGCCCCAGTAGTCCCGTGAGGATGGCCAGACACCTGTCAGTGTAGCTCCTCCCTATACTACCTGCAGAGAGACAGCCATTACAATGAGCCCGTCCTCCCCAATTAAGGTGCCACCATCCTCCTGTGGCCTGCGTGTGTACCTATAGCGTTGATAGCCGTCTGTGAGGTCTCAGTGTTGATGTCAGTACAGTATCCTCTCAGCTCGTCCAGAACCATCGCCACGTTGTCGTCATTCACCAACTCAACCAGCACCTGACAATCAATCAATTAATCCCCATATACACAGTTACCTCATCATTCATTTATTCAACCAGCACCTGACAATCAATCAATCAATTAATCCCCATAGACACAGTTACCTCATCATTCATTCCATCACCTGAGAATCAATCAATCAATTAATCCCCATAGACACAGTTACCTCATCATTCATTCAAGCACCTGAGAATCAATCAATCAATTAATCCCCATAGACACAGTTACCTCATCATTCATTTATTCAACCAGCACCTGAGAATCAATCAATCAATTAATCCCCATAGACACAGTTACCTCATCATTCATTTATTCAACCAGCACCTGACAATCAATCAATCAATCAATCAATTAATCCCCATAGACACAGTTACCTCATCATTCATTCAACCAGTACCTAAATAGCTACATTTACATTCATAAACTGCTCTTATCCAGATCCAATCAGTACATTCAACTGTTTAGAAAAACAGACAAATAATCAATTAATCAATTATTGATTAGTCAATTCAACTGTTTGATGTAGGTGGTTCAGCAGGGCCCTACCTGCATCTTGTTCTGTTTGATGTAGGTGGTTCAGCAGGGCCCTACCTGCATCTTGTTCTGTTTGATGTAGGTGGTTCAGCAGAGCCCTACCTGCATCTTGTTCTGTTTGATGTAGGTGGTTCAGCAGGGCCCTACCTGCATCTTGTTCTGTTTGATGTAGGTGGTTCAGCAGGGCCCTACCTGCATCTTGTTCTGTTTGATGTAAGGTGGTTCAGCAGAGCCGCAGAAGAAGCGTTTGTAGTGTTCCCCCATCAGACCAGGCTCAGAACGGAGCAGCAGCTGGAACACAAACATTACACACACTGATTATAAACATTACACACCCTGATTATAAACATTACACACCCTGATTATAAACATTACACACCCTGATTATAAACATTACACACCCTGATTATAAACATTACACACCCTGATTATAAACATTACACACCCTGATTATAAACATTACACACCCTGATTATAAACATTACACACCCTGATTATAAACATTACACACCCTGATTATAAACATTACACACCCTGATTATAAACATTACACACCCTGATTATAAACATTACACACCCTGATTATAAACATTACACACCCTGATTATAAACATTACACTCCCTGATTATAAACATCACACCCTGATTATAAACATTACACTCCCTGATTATAAACATCACACACTGATTATAAACATTACACACCCTGATTATAAACATTACACACCCTGATTATAAACATCACACCCTGATTATAAACATTACACTCCCTGATTATAAACATCACACCCTGATTATAAACATTACACTCCCTGATTATAAACATTACACACCCTGATTATAAACATTACAGACACTGATTATAAACATTACACACCCTGATTATAAACATTACACACCCTGATTATAAACATTACACACCCTGATTATAAACATTACACACCCTGATTATAAACATTACACTCCCTGATTATAAACATCACACCCTGATTATAAACATTACACACCCTGATTATAAACATTACACTCCCTGATTATAAACATCACACCCTGATTATAAACATTACACTCCCTGATTATAAACATTACACACCCTGATTATAAACATTACACTCCCTGATTATAAACATCACACCCTGATTATAAACATTACACACCCTGATTATAAACATTACACACCCTGATTATAAACATTACACACCCTGATTATAAACATTACACACCCTGATTATAAACATTACACTCCCTGATTATAAACATCACACCCTGATTATAAACATTACACACCCTGATTATAAACATTACACACCCTGATTATAAACATTACACACACTGATTATAAACATTACACACCCTGATTATAAACATTACACACCCTGATTATAAACATTACACACCCTGATTATAAACATCACACCCTGATTATAAACATTACACACCCTGATTATAAACATTACACACCCTGATTATAAACATTACAGACACTGATTATAAACATTACACACCCTGATTATAAACATTACACACCCTGATTATAAACATTACACACCCTGATTATAAACATCACACCCTGATTATAAACATTACACACCCTGATTATAAACATTACACACCCTGATTATAAACATCACACCCTGATTATAAACATTACACACCCTGATTATAAACATCACACCCTGATTATAAACATTACACACCCTGATTATAAACATTACACACCCTGATTATAAACATTACACACACTGATTATAAACATTACACACCCTGATTATAAACATTACACACCCTGATTATAAACATTACACACCCTGATTATAAACATTACACACCCTGATTATAAACATTACACACCCTGATTATAAACATTACACACCCTGATTATAAACATTACACACCCTGATTATAAACATTACACACCCTGATTATAAACATTACACACCCTGAATATAAACATTACACACCCTGATTATAAACATTACACACACTGATTATAAACATCACACACTGATTATAAACATTACACACTGATTATAAACATTACACACCCTGAATATAAACATCACACACTGATTATATTACGCAAAACTAATCGCAAAACATCAGTGCCTGACCTCACTAACTTGTGGCTGAATGGAAGCAAGTCCCTACAGCAATGTTCCAACATCTAGTGGAAAGCCTTCCCAGAAGAGTGGAGGCTGTTATAGCAGCAAAGGGGGGGCCAACTCCATATTAATGACTTCCCAGAAGAGTGGAGGCTGTTATAGCAGCAAAGGGGGGACCAACTCCATATTAAAGCCTTCCCAGAAGAGTGGAGGCTGTTATAGCAGCAAAGTTCCAACATCTAGTGGAAAGCCTTCCCAGAAGAGTGGAGGCTGTTATAGCAGCAAAGGGGGGACCAACTCCATATTAAAGCCTTCCCAGAAGAGTGGAGGCTGTTATAGCAGCAAAGGGGGGACCAACTCCATATTAAAGCCTTCCCAGAAGAGTGGAGGCTGTTATAGCAGCAAAGTTCCAACATCTAGTGGAAAGCCTTCCCAGAAGAGTGGAGGCTGTTATAGCAGCAAAGTTCCAACATCTAGTGGAAAGCCTTCCCAGAAGAGTGGAGGCTGTTATAGCAGCAAAGGGGGGGCCAACTCCATATTAATGACTTCCCAGAAGAGTGGAGGCTGTTATAGCAGCAAAGGGGGGACCAACTCCATATTAAAGTCTTCCCAGAAGAGTGGAGGCTGTTACAGCAGCAAAGGGGGGTCCAACTCCACATTAAAGCCCAGGATGTTATGAGATGTACCATGAGCAGGTGTCTACATCCTGTTGGCCATGTAGTGGATCTGTTTGTACATATGGAACATTTCTGAGATCTTTTATTTCAGTTCATGAAACATTTTACATGTTGCCTTTATATTTTAGATAGATATAGATAGATATAAATAGATAGAAATCTGTGTATGTTAGAATGGAGGTTTAAAAACTTATTATTATTATTATTATAAAAACGACAGCTGCATATTAGCCGACACATGGCATACCTCGAAGTACAATCTTCTCTAAAAACAGTTATACAATGTGCTCTGCAATAAGAAAACCAGAGTTTGATTCCTAAACCAGAAGATTTCTCCAATAGCAGCTGACCAATAGCATAGTGGTCATGTATAATGTATTGGACTATAAGGTATAGAGAATGATAAAGAGCCAGTAGGATTCTAGAAGAAAAACAAATCCTACTAACTTCTAAAAGTTGACAGTGCCAAAATCTTGTGTGAGACATGTTTCATGATGTTTCATCAGGTTTCATGATGTTTCATCAGGTTTCATGATGTTTTATCAGGTTTCATGATGTTTTATCAGGTTTCATGATGTTTCATCAGGTTTCGTGATGTTTTATCAGTTTTCATGATGTTTTATCGATGTTTTATCAGGTTTCATGATGTTTTATCAGGTTTCATGATGTTTTATCAGGTTTCATGATGTTTTATCGATGTTTTATCAGGTTTCATGATGTTTTATCAGGTTTCATGATGTTTTATCAGGTTTCATGATGTTTTATCAGGTTTCATGATGTTTTATCAGGTTTCATGATGTTTTATCGATGTTTTATCAGGTTTCATGATGTTTTATCGATGTTTTATCAGGTTTCATGATGTTTTATCAGGTTTCATGATGTTTTATCAGGTTTCATGATGTTTTATCAGGTTTCATGATGTTTTATCAGGTTTCATGATGTTTTATCAGGTTTCATGATGTTTTATCGATGTTTTATCAGGTTTCATGATGTTTTATCAGGTTTCATGATGTTTTATCAGGTTTCATGATGTTTTATCAGGTTTCATGATGTTTTATCAGGTTTCATGATGTTTTATCAGGTTTCATGATGTTTCATCAGGTTTCATGATGTTTTATCAGGTTTCATGATGTTTTATCAGGTTTCATGATGTTTTATCAGGTTTCATGATGTTTTATCAGGTTTCATCAGGTTTCATGATGTTTTATCAGGTTTCATCAGGTTTCATGATGTTTTATCAGGTTTCATGATGTTTTATCGATGTTTTATCAGGTTTCATGATGTTTTATCAGGTTTCATGATGTTTTATCAGTTTTCATGATGTTTTATCGATGTTTTATCAGGTTTCGTGATGTTTTATCGATGTTTTATCAGGTTTCATGATGTTTTATCAGGTTTCATGATGTTTTATCAGGTTTCATGATGTTTCATGCAGGTTTCATGCTCCAGTTTCAACTGGCCTGGGCCCTAGGACCATGTCCCAGGACTACCTGACATGAGAACTCCTTGCTGTCCCCAGTCCACCTGGCCATGCTCCTGCTCCAGTTTCAACTGTTCTGCCTTACTATTATTCAACCATGCTGGTCATTTATGAACATTTGAACATCTTGGCCACGTTCTGTTATAATCTCCACCCGGCACAGCCAGAAGAGGACTGGCCACCCCACATATGCTCTCTCTAATTCTCTCTTTCTTTCTCTCTCTCGGAGGACCTGAGCCCTAGGACCGTGCCCCAGGACTACCTGACATGATGGCTCCTTGCTGTCCCCAGTCCACCTGACTGTGCTGCTGCTCCAGTTTCAACTGTTCTGCCTTACTATTATTTGACCATGCTGGTCATTTATGAACATTTGAACATCTTGGTCATGTTCTGTTATAATCTCTACCCGGCACAGCCAGAAGAGGACTGGCCACCCCACATAGCCCGGTTCCTCTCTAGGTTTCTTCCTAGGTTTTGGCCTTTCTAGGGAGTTTTTCCTAGCCACCATGCTTTTACACCTGCATTGTTTGCTGTTTGGGGTTTTAGGCTGGGTTTCTGTACAGCACTTTGAGATATCAGCTGATGTACGAAGGGCTATATAAATAAATTTGATTTGATTTGATTTGATATACATTAGAAACAAAGCACATCACCACAAATGTTGTTTGACCATTTATTGAGTACAGAGACAAATAGCAAAGGAAGTACCTACAAACCAATGTACAGCGCATTCAGAAAGTATTCAGACCCCTTTCTCAACATGTTTATGTTACAGCCTTATTCTAAAATGGATTGAATTAATTGTTTTCCTCATCAATCTATATACACTACCCCATAATGACAAAGCGAAAACAGGTTTGTATAAACATTTGCAAATTTATAAAAAATAAAAGCAGAAGAACCTTATTTACATAAGTATTCAGACCCTTTGCTATGAGACACAAAATTCAGCTCAGTTGCATCCTGTTTCCATTGATCATCCTTGAGATGTTTCTACAACTTGATTGGAGTCCATCTGTGGTAAATTCAACTGATTGGACATGATTTGGAAAGGCACACACCTGCCTATATAAGGTCCAACAGTTGACAGTGCATTTCAGAGCAAAAACCAAGCCATGAGGTCGAAGGAATTGTCCGTAGAGCTCCGAGACAGGATTGTGTCAAGGCACAGATCTGGGGAAGGGTACCAAAACATTTCTGCAGCATTGAAGGTCCCCAAGAACACAGTGGCCTCCGTCATTCTTAAATGAAAGAAGTTTGGAACCACCAAGACTGTTCCTAGAGCTGGGCGCCCGGCCAAACTGAGCAATCAGAGGAGAAGGACCTTGGTCAAGGAGGTGAACAAGAACCCGATGGTCACACTGACAGAGCTCCAGGGGTCTTCTGTGGAGATGGGAGAACCTTCCAGAAGGACAACCATCTCTGCAGCACTTTATGGTAGAGTGGCCAGATGGAAGCCACTCCTCAGTAAAAGGCACATAACAACCCACTTGGAGTTTGCCAAAAGGCACCGAAAGGACTCAAGACCATGAGAAAGAATATTCCCTGTTCTGATGAAACCAAGATTGAACTCTTTGGCCTGAAAGCCAAGCATCACGTCTGGAGGAAACCTGGCACCATCCTTACGGTGAAGCATGGTTGTGGTGGCAGCATCATCATGCTGTGGGGATGTTTTTCAGAGGCAGGGACTGGGAGACTAGTCAGGATCAAGGGAAAGATAAACGGAGCAAAGTACCGAGAGATTCTTGATGAAAATCTGCTCCAGAGTTCTCAGGACCTCAGACTGGGGCGAAGGTTCACCTTGAGGTGAAGGTTCAGCTTGAGAGGATCTGCAGAGAAGAATGGGAGAAACCAAGAAGACTTGAGTCTGTAATCACTGCTAAAGGTGCTTCAACAAAATACTGAGTAAAGGGTCTGAATAATTATGTACATTTATTTTTTCAATTTTTATCTTCAAAATATTTGCAAAAATGTGTCATTATGGGGTATTGTGATGTCGTTATGGGGTATTGTGATGTGGCATTCCTATAGACAGGGATAATGTGGATTACCTAGACAGGGATACTGTGGCATTTCTACAGACAGGGATAATGTGGCATTCCGCGACAGGGATAATGTGGCATTCCGCGACAGGGCTACTGTGGCATTCCTAGACAGGGCTACTGTGGCATTCCTAGACAGGGATAATGTGGCATTCCTAGACAGGGATAATGTGGCATTCCTAGACAGGGATAATGTGGCATTCCTATAGACAGGGATAATGTGGAATGCCTATAGACAGGGATAATGTGGAATTCCTATAGACAGGGATAATGTGGCATTCCTACAGACAGGGATAATGTGGCATTCCTACAGACAGGGATAATGTGGCATTCCTAGACAGGGATAATGTGACATTTCTACAGACAGGGATACTGTGGCATTCCTAGACAGGGATACTGTGGCATTCCTATAGACAGGGATAATGTGGCATTCCTATAGACAGGGATGTGGCATTCCTATAGACAGGGATAATGTGGAATTTCCTAGACAGGGATAATGTGGCATTCCTATAGACAGGGATAATGTGGCATTCCTATAGACAGGGATACTGTGGCATTTCCTGTTAGTCAGTATGAATGATATTAGTGGGTCCTGCCTTGATGACTGTATCAGATTTACACAACTTGTCCTGTAGACTTTTGTAGTCTTCAATTATTACTGGGAATAAACTGATAGCTAAAACGCTCCTTGTCAAGGAATGACATACTAGCTAGTGATGAAGCTATCTGCTCCTGCTAGCTAGCAACAGATTGGCTAGTGATGAAGCTATCTGCTCCTGCTAGCTAGCAACAGATTGACTAGTGATGAAGCTATCTGCTCCTGCTAGCTAGCAACAGATTGGCTAGTGATGAAGCTATCTGCTCCTGCTAGCTAGCATACAGATTGACTAGCTTCCTAGCTACATTACTAAGGTTTCTGGGAGTCATTTTATATCATTGATTGATTCACATTTCTATAACTAAATAGTTAGGTTACAAATATATTAAAAATACTTTACCTGATAGCAGTTTGTCAGACGGAGATCTCTCTCTCGAGTTGTCACCAACTGTCGACTACCTTAGGTACGGATAATGTGATTGGCAGAAAACCAGTTTTGATTGGTTTACAGTTTGCTTTTTTCTGAGGTCTTGGCTGATTTCTTTACATTTCCCCATGATGTCAAGCCAAGAGGCACTGAGTTTGAAGGTGGGCCTTGAAATACATCCACAGGTACACCTCCAATTGAGCCAAATTATGTTATTAGCCTATCAGAAGCTTCTAAAGCCATGACATCATTTTCTGGAATTTTCCAAGCTGTTTAAAGGCACAGTCAACTTAGTGTATGTAAACGTCTGACCCGCTGGAATTGTGATACAGTGAATTATAAGTGAAATAATCGGTCTGCAAAGAATTGTTGGAAAAATGACTTGTGTCATGCACAAAGTAGATGTCCTAACTGACTTACCAAAACTATAGTTTGTTAACATGACATTTGTGGAGTGGTTGAAAAACAAGTTTTAATGACTACAACCTAAACTTCAAATGTACACACACTACTGTTCAAAAGTTTGTGGTCACTTAGAAATGTCTTTGATTTTGAAAGAAAAGCAAAACAATTTGTCCATTGAAATAATATCAAATTGATCAGAAATACAGTGTACTCATTGTTAATGTTGTAAATGACTATTGTAGCTGGAAACGGCAGATTTTTAATGGAATATCTACATAGGAGTACAGAGGCCCATTATCAGCAACCATCACTCCTGTGTTCCAATGGCAGGTTGTGTTAGCTAATCCATTTTAAAAGGCTAATTGAACATTAGAAAACCCTTTTGCAATTATGTTAGAACAGCTGAAAGATAGCTTGCTACGGCCCACCACCTAATAGAATATGACAGAAAACACACCTGGATGTGACATAGCGCTGCATAGCGTAGTTCCCGGGAGGTGCTGCCGGCGGCAGCCAGGAGGGGGCCCCGTGCTCTCTCAAGTGCCGACATACACACGGCAGGCAGCGTGGAACACAGGGACAGGAAGAGGCGGAGCGTGGCGGCCATGACGGGGGCGTGGTGCGAGAGAAGGGCGGGGTCTAACAGAGATAGTATGTCGAACAGCTCGTCTTCGCTGCGAGGCCGATACCGCTGGAGCACCGCTAGCACCTCAGACTGGCCCCACACATCACATAGCTTCAGTCTGGAGCACAGAGAGAGATACAGAGACACACAGAGAGAGGGAGAGATACAGAGAGAGATAGAGAGAGAGAGAGATACAGAGAGAGAGAGAGAGAGAGAGAGAGAGAGAGAGAGAGAGAGAGAGATACAGAGAGAGAGAGAGATACAGAGAGAGAGAGAGAGAAACAAGAAATTTATGAAAAGAAATTTATTTTCATATCTTTTGGAACTTTTGTGAGTAATGTTTACTGTTCATTTTATATTGTTTATTCCACTTTTTTTTATCATGCATTTCACTTGCTTTGTGAATGTAAACATATGTTTCCCATAGAAAGCCATCACGGCTCCATTACTCCAGACCACCACCAGGGGGAGTCAGAGGAACCCAGCGTCACGGCTCCATTACTCCAGACCACCACCAGGGGGAGTCAGAGGAACCCAGCGTCACGGCTCCATTACTCCAGACCACCACCAGGGGGAGTCAGAGGAACCCAGCGTCACGGCTCCATTACTCCAGACCACCACCAGGGGGAGTCAGAGGAACCCAGTGTCACGGCTCCATTACTCCAGACCACCACCAGGGGGAGTTAGAGGAACCCAGTGTCACGCCATTACTCCAGCTCCATTACTCCAGACCACCAGGGGGAGTCAGAGGAACCCAGCGTCACGGCTCCATTACTCCAGACCACCACCAGGGGGAGTCAGAGGAACCCAGTGTCACGGCTCCATTACTCCAGACCACCACCAGGGGGAGTCAGAGGAACCCAGCGTCACGGCTCCATTACTCCAGACCACCACCAGGGGGAGTTAGAGGAACCCAGTGTCACGGCTCCATTACTCCAGACCACCACCAGGGGAGTTAGAGGAACCCAGTGTCACGGCTCCATTACTCCAGACCACCACCAGGGGGAGTTAGAGAGAGGAACCCAGTGTCACGGCTCCATTACTCCAGACCACCACCAGGGGTAGTTAGAGGAACCCAGTGTCACGGCTCCATTACTCCAGACCACCACCAGGGGTAGTTAGAGGAACCCAGCGTCACGGCTCCATTACTCCAGACCACCACCAGGGGGAGTTAGAGGAACCCAGTGTCACGGCTACATTACTCCAGACCACCACCAGGGGGAGTCAGAGGAACCCAGTGTCACGACTCCATTACTCCAGACCACCACCAGGGGGAGTTAGAGGAACCCAGTGTCACGGCTCCATTACTCCAGACCACCACCAGGGGGAGTTAGAGGAACCCAGTGTCACGGCTCCATTACTCCAGACCACCACCAGAGGGAGTTAGAGGAACCCAGTGTCACGGCTCCATTACTCCAGACCACCACCAGGGGGAGTTAGAGGTACCCAGCGTCACGGCTCCAGACCACCACCAGGGGGAGTTAGAGACACGTCTGGCACTGCAGGATTTGAGTCCCTGGCGGCGTAGTGTGTTACTGATGGTAGGCTTTGTTACTTTGGTCCCAGCTCTCTGCAGGTCATTCACTAGGTCAAACGAGGGGTGTGGTTCTGGGATTTTTGCTCACCGTTCTTGTGATCAGTTTGACCCCACTGGGTGAGATCTTGCGTGGAGCCCCAGATCGAGGGAGATTATCAGTGGTCTTGTATGTCTTCCATTTCCTAATAATTGCTCCCACAGTTGATTTCTTCAAACCAAGCTGCTTACCTATTGCAGATTCAGTCTTCCCAGCCTGGTGCAGGTCTACAATTTTGTTTCTGGTGTCCTTTGACAGCTCTTTGGTCTTGGCCATAGTGGAGTTTGGAATGTGACTGAGGTTGTGGACAGGTGTCTTTTATACTAATACTAACAAGTTCAAACATGTGCCATTAATACAGGTAACGAGTGGAGGACAGAGGAGCCCCTTAAAGAAGAAGTTACAGGTCTGTGAGAGCCAGAAATCTTGCTTGTTTGTAGGTGACCAAATACTTATTTTATAGACAGGGCTCTAACTCCTCTAGCTCCACAATGAAATAGGGTGCAGGCCAGGCAGCAGGCTATTAGCCAGCCTGCCAGCATAGTGGAGTCTGCCACTAGCATAGTTAGTGTAGTCAGCTCAGCTATCACCATTGAGACCGTGTCTGTGCCTCGACCTAGGTTGGGCAAAACTAAACATGGCGGTGTTCGCCTTAGCAATCTCACTAGGATAAAGACCACCTCCATTCCTGTCATTACTGAAAGAGATCATGATACCTCACATCTCAAAATAGGGCTACTTAATGTTAGATCCCTTACTTCAAAGGCAATTATAGTCAATGAACTAATCACTGATCATAATCTTGATGTGATTGGCCTGACTGAAACATGGCTTAAGCCTGATGAATTTACTGTGTTAAATGAGGCCTCACCTCCTGGCTACACTAGTGACCATATCCCCGTGCATCCCGCAAAGGCGGAGGTGTTGCTAACATTTACGATAGCAAATTTCAATTTACAAAAAAAAAAATGACGTTTTCGTCTTTTGAGCTTCTAGTCATGAAATCTATGCAGCCTACTCAATCACTTTTTATAGCTACTGTTTACAGGCCTCCTGGGCCATATACAGCGTTTCTCACTGAGTTCCCTGAATTCCTATCAGACCTTGTAGTCATTGCAGATAATATTCTAATCTTTGGTGACTTTAATATTCACATGGAAAAGTCCACAGACCCACTCCAAAAGGCTTTCGGAGCCATCATCGACTCAGTGGGTTTTGTCCAACATGTCTCTGGACCCACTCACTCTCACAGTCATACGCTGGACCTAGTTTTGTCCCATGGAATAAATGTTGTGGATCTTAATGTTTTTCCTCATAATCCTCATAATCCTGGACTATCGGACCACCATTTTATTACGTTTGCAATTGCAACAAATAATCTGCTCAGACCCCAACCAAGGAACATCAAAAGTCGTGCTATAAATTCACAGACAACACAAAGATTCCTTGATGCCCTTCCAGACTCCCTCTGCCTACCCAAGGACGCCAGAGGACAAAAATCCGTTAACCACCTAACTGAGGATCTCAATTTAACCTTGCGTAATACCCTAGATGCAGTTGCACCCCTAAAAACTAAAAAAATGTCTCATAAGAAACTAGCTCCCTGGTACACAGAAAATACCCGAGCTCTGAAGCAAGCTTCCAGAAAATTGGAACGGAAATGGCGCCACACCAAACTGGAAGTCTTCCGACTAGCTTGGAAGGACGGTACCGTGCAGTACCGAAGAGCCCTTACTGCTGCTCGATCGTCCTATTTTTCTAACTTAATTGAGGAAAATAAGAACAATCCGAAATTCCTTTTTGATACTGTGGCAAAGCTAACTAAAAAGCAGCATTCCCCAAGAGAGGATGACTTGCACTTTAGCAGTGATAAATTCATGAACTTCTTTGAGGAAAAGATTATGATTATTAGAAAGCAAATTACGGACTCCTCTTTAAACCTGCGTATTCCTCCAAACCTCAGTTGTCCTGAGTCTGCACAACTCTGCCAGGACCTAGGATCAAGAGAGACGCTCAAGTGTTTTAGTACTATATCTCTTGACACAATGATGAAAATAATCATGGCCTCTAAACCTTCAAGCTGTATACTGGACCCTATTCCAACTAAACTACTGAAAGAGCTGCTTCCTGTGCTTGGCCCTCCTATGTTGAACATAATAAACGGCTCTCTATCCACTGGATGTGTACCAAACTCACTAAAAGTGGCAGTAATAAAGCTTCTCTTGAAAAAGCCAAACCTTGACCCAGAAAATATAAAAAACTATCGGCCTATATCGAATCTTCCATTCCTCTCAAAGATTTTAGAGAAGGCTGTTGCGCAGCAACTCACTGCCTTCCTGAAGACAAACAATGTATACGAAATGCTTCAGTCTGGTTTTAGACCCCATCATAGCACTGAGACGGCACTTGTGAAGGTGGTAAATGACATTTTGATGGCATCGGACCGAGGCTCTGCATCTGTCCTCGTGCTCCTAGACCTTAGTGCTGCTTTTGATACCATCGATCACCACATTCTTTTGGAGAGATTGGAAACCCAAATTGGTCTACACGGACATGTTCTGGCCTGGTTTAGGTCTTATCTGTCGGAAAGATATCAGTTTGTCTCTGAGAATGGTTTGTCCTCTGACAAATCAACTGTACATTTCGGTGTTCCTCAAGGTTCTGTTTTAGGACCACTATTGTTTTCACTATATATTTTACCTCTTGGGGATGTTATTCGAAAACATAATGTAAACTTTCACTGCTATGCGGATGACACACAGCTGTACATTTCAATGAAACATGGTGAAGCCCCAAAATTGCCCCGCTAGAAGCATGTGTTTCAGACATAAGGAAGTGGATGGCTGCAAACTTTCTACTATTAAACTCGGACAAAACAGAGATGCTTGTTCTAGGTCCCAAGAAACAAAGAGATCTTCTGTTGAATCTGACAATTAATCTTAATGGTTGTACAGTCGTCTCAAATAAAACTGTGAAGGACCTCTGCGTTACTCTGGACCCTGATCTCTCTTTTGAAGAACATATCAAGACCATTTCGAGGACAGCTTTTTTCCATCTACGTAACATTGCAAAAATCAGAAACTTTCTGTCCAAAAATGATGCAGAAAAATTCATCCATGCTTTTGTCACTTCTAGGTTAGACTACTGCAATGCTCTATTTTCCGGCTACCCGGATAAAGCACTAAATAAACTTCAGTTAGTGCTAAATACGGCTGCTAGAATCCTGACTAGAACCAAAAAATTTGATCATATTACTCCAGTGCTAGCCTCTCTACACTGGCTTCCTGTCAAAGCAAGGGCTGATTTCAAGGTTTTACTGCTAACCTACAAAGCATTACATGGGCTTGCTCCTACCTATCTCTCTGATTTGGTCCTGCCGTACATACCTACACGTACGCTACGGTCACAAGACGCAGGCCTCCTAATTGTCCCTAGAATTTCTAAGCAAACAGCTGGAGGCAGGGCTTTCTCCTATAGAGCTCCATTTTTATGGAACGGTCTGCCTACCCATGTCAGAGACGCAAACTCGGTCTCAACCTTTAAGTCTTTACTGAAGACTCATCTCTTCAGTGGGTCATATGATTGAGTGTAGTCTGGCCCAGGAGTGGGAAGGTGAACGGAAAGGCTCTGGAGCAACGAACCGCCCTTGCTGTCTCTGCCTGGCCGGTTCCCCTCTTTCCACTGGGATTCTCTGCCTCTAACCCTGTTACGGGGCTGAGTCACTGGCTTGCTGGGGCTCTCTCGTGCCGTCCCTGGGGGGTGCGTCACCTGGGTGGTTGTTGTTTCTCCCCCCCCCCTTGGGTTGTACCGTGTCGGAGATCTTTGTGGGCTATACTCGGCCTTGTCTCAGGATGGTAAGTTGGTGGTTGGAGATTTCCCTCTAGTGGTGTGGGGGCTGTGCTTTGGCAAAGTGGGTGGGGTTATATCCTTCCTGTTTGGCCCTGTCCGGGGTGTCCTCGGATGGGGCCACAGTGTCTCCTGACCCCTCCTGTCTCAGCCTCCAGTATTTATGCTGCAGTAGTTTATGTGTCGGGGGCTAGGGTCAGTTTGTTTATCTGGAGTACTTCTCCTGTCCTATTCGGTGTCCTGTGTGAATCTAAGTGTGCGTTCTCTAATTCTCTCCTTCTCTCTTTCTTTCTCTCTCTCGGAGGACCTGAGCCCTAGGACCATGCCCCAGGACTACCTGACATGATGACTCCTTGCTGTCCCCAGTCCACCTGGCCATGCTGCTGCTCCAGTTTCAACTGGCCTGGGCCTTAGGACCATGTCCCAGGACTACCTGACATGAGGACTCATGTCCCCAGTCCACCTGACTGTGCTGCTGCTCCAGTTTCAACTGTTCTGCCTTATTATTATTTGACCATGCTGGTCATTTATGAACATTTGAACGTCTTGGCCATGTTCTGTTATAATCTCTACCCGGCACAGCCAGAAGAGGACTGGCCACCCCACATAGCCCGGTTCCTCTCTAGGTTTCTTCCTAGGTTTTGGCCTTTCTAGGGAGTTTTTCCTAGCCACCGTGCTTCTACACCTGCATTGCTTGCTGTTTGGGGTTTTAGGCTGGGTTTCTGTACAACACTTTGAGATATCAGCTGATGTACGAAGGGCTATATAAATACATTTGGTTTGATTTGATTTGATTTATTTTCCACCATCATTTGCAAATAAATTCATTAAAAATCCTACAATGTGATTTTCTGGATTCTTTTTCTAATTTTGTCTGTCATAGTTGAAATGTACCTATGATGAAAATTACAGGCCTCTCTCATCTTTTAAGTGGGAGAACTTGCACAATTGGTGGCTGACTAAATACTTTTTTGCCCCACTGGATGTTTCCCATGCCAATAAAGCCCTGAAACACACACAGAGAGAAAGAAAGAGACGCACACACAGAGAGAGAGAGAGACACAGAGAGAGAGACACACAGAGAGAGAGAGACGCACACACAGAGAGAGAGAGAGACACGCACACAGAGAGAGAGAGAGAGAGACACGCACACACAGAGAGAGAGAGACGCACACACAGAGAGAGAGAGAGACACGCACACAGAGAGAGAGAGAGACACGCACACAGAGAGAGAGACACGCACACAGAGAGAGAGAGAGAGACACGCACACAGAGAGAGAGAGAGAGACACGCACACAGAGAGAGAGAGAGACACGCACACAGAGAGAGAGAGAGAGACGCACACAGAGAGAGAGAGAGAGACGCACACAGAGAGAGAGAGAGAGAGACGCACACAGAGAGAGAGAGACACCCACACACTGAGTACGAGTCATTTTAAGAGTGAGACTACACACACACACACACACACACACACCCCCTCCCCACACACACCTACCTGTTGAGGAGGTGGTGAGCAATGGGTTTGTTGATAGCCACACCCCCTTCTTCTTGTAGAATCTCCTCCAGTGCCCGGAGACAGTTCACCATGACGACCGGGTCTGGGTCCCTTAGCAACCCATACAACTCATTCACTACAGCTACATCTGGAACACAGGAGGGGTACTTACAGTGTGCCTTGGACGTGTGTGTATGTCTGTGTGTATAATGTGTGTACCTACCTATTTGTGTTAGGTTGTAATGTGTGTATCTACCCATCTCTGTGTTAGGTTGTAATGTGTATATCTACCCATCTCTGTGTTAGGTTGTAATGTGTATATCTACCCATCTCTGTGTTAGGTTGTAATGTGTATATCTACCCATCTCTGTGTTAGGTTGTAATGTGTGTATCTTGGCCCAGCCCAGTACAGCCACTCTACCCGTCTCTGTGTCAGGTTGTAATGTGTATATCTACCTATCTCTGTGTCAGGTTGTAATGTGTGTATCTACCCATCTCTGTGTTAGGTTGTAATGTGTATATCTACCTATCTCTGTGTTAGGTTGTAATGTGTATATCTACCTATCTCTGTGTCAGGTTGTAATGTGTATATCTACCTATCTCTGTGTCAGGTTGTAATGTGTGTATAATGTGTATATCTACCTATCTCTGTGTCAGGTTGTAATGTGTATATCTACCTATCTCTGTGTCAGGTTGTAATGTGTGTATAATGTGTATATCTACCTATCTCTGTGTCAGGTTGTAATGTGTATATCTACCTATCTCTGTGTTAGGTTGTAATGTGTATATCTACCTATCTCTGTGTCAGGTTGTAATGTGTGTATAATGTGTATATCTACCCATCTCTGTGTCAGGTTGTAATGTGTATATCTACCCATCTCTGTGTCAGGTTGTAATGTGTATATCTACCTATCTCTGTGTCAGGTTGTAATGTGTATATCTACCCATCTCTGTGTCAGGTTGTAATGTGTATATCTACCTATCTCTGTGTCAGGTTGTAATGTGTATATCTACCCATCTCTGTGTTAGGTTGTAATGTGTATATCTACCCATCTCTGTGTCAGGTTGTAATGTGTGTATCTTGGCCCAGCCCAGTACAGCCACTCTACCCATCTCTGTGTCAGGTTGTAATGTGTGTATAATGTGTGTATAATGTGTGTATCTACCCATCTCTGTGTTAGGTAGTAATGTGTATATCTACCTGTCTCTGTGTCCGGTTGTAATGTGTGTATCTTGGCCCAGCCCAGTACAGCAACTCTTCGAACACACGCCGCCGTGTCCTTCAGTCCCACTGTAAGAGGCTGCTGCACATATTGTGATAGACCTGGGAGCCTGCAACACACACACACACGTTACACACACTAGATATTACACACACACACACACACATTACACACACTAGATATTACACACACACACACAAACACATTACACACACTAGATATTACACACACACACACGTTACACACACTAGATATTACACACACACACACACATTACACACACTAGATATTACACACACACACACATACACACACACACATTACACACACTAGATATTACACACACACACATTACACACACACACGTTACACACACACACATTACACACACACGTTACACATTACACACACACACACATTACACACACTAGATATTACACACACACACATTACACACACTAGATATTACACACACACATTACATATTACACACACACACACACACGTTACACACACACACACGTCACACATTACACACACACACACACACACACACACACACACACACACACACACGTTACACATTACACACACACACGTTACACACACACACGTTACACACACACACACATTACACACACACACACATTACACACACACACACACACACACACACACACACACACACACACACACACACACACACACACACACACACACACACACACACACACACACACACACACACACACACACACACACACACACACACGTTACATATTACACACACACACATTACACACACACGTTACACATCACACACACACACGTTACACACACCTTACACATTACACACACACACCTGAGGTTGCACATGTTCCGTAGGGCCAGGCTGCGAACCATGGGGTTGTGATCCGAGCAGTCTTTCCTCAGGGTGTTTATTACCAGCAGAGACAGCTCAGGGTTCAGACTGGCATAGGCACACAGAAACACATACACCAGTTTCTTCTGGACAATATCTACCGTTGCACATGCCTTCACCATCTCACTGTACAACCCAGATACATCTTGTCCTTGAGACATCACTCTGGGAAACGTGAAAGGGAGCAGGGGAGAGAAGAGAGAGATAGAGAGAGAGAAACAGATAGAGAGGGAGGGAGAGAGAGGGAGGTGGGAGAGAAGAGAGAGATAGAGATGGAGAAACAGATAGAGAGGGAGGGAGAGAGAGGGAGGTGGGAGAGAAGAGAGAGATAGAGATGGAGAAACAGATAGAGAGGGAGGGAGAGAGAGAGAGGTGGGAGAGAAGAGAGAGAGATAGAGAGGGAGGGAGAAACAGATAGAGAGGGAGGGAGAGAGAGAGAGGTGGGAGAGAAGAGAGAGATAGAGATGGAGAAACAGATAGAGAGGGAGGGAGAGAGAGAGGTGGGAGAGAAGAGAGAGAGATAGAGAGGGAGGGAGAAAGAGATAGAGAGGGAGGGAGAGAGAGGTGGGAGAGAAGAGAGAGAGATAGAGAGGGAGGGAGAAAGAGATAGAGAGGGAGGGAGAGACATGGGAGAGAGAGGTGGGAGATAGAGAGAGAGAGGTGGGAGAGAAGAGAGAGAGAGATAGAGAGGGAGGGAGAAAGAGATAGAGAGGGAGGGAGAGACATGGGAGAGAGAGGTGGGAGATAGAGAGAGAGAGGTGGGAGAGAAGAGAGAGAGGGAGAGAGAGGTGGGAGAGAGACAGAGGGAGAGAGAGACATGGGAGAGAGAGACATGGGAGAGAGAGACATGGGAGAGAGAGACATGGGGAGAGAGAGAGAGAGACATGGGGAGAGAGAGAGAGAGAGAGAGAGAGAGAGAGAGATAGATAGATAGATAGATAAAGAGAGAGAGGCAGAGAGAGGGAGAAAGAGAGAGAGGGAGAAAGACAGACATTAGTGTGTGTGTAGTCAGTTGTAATTGTGCATGTGTGTAGCATAGTTAGTGGTAACGTGTGTGTGTGTGTGTGTGTGTGTGTGTGTGTGTGTGTGTGTGTGTGTGTGTGTGTGTGTGTGTGTGTGTGTGTGTGTGTGTGTGTGTGTGTGTGTGTGTGTGTGTGTGTGTGTGTGTGTGTGTGTGTGTAGTCGGTGATAGTTGTGTACACCTGATGACTCTGTGGATGGTGTTTCTGTAGCGTAGGTGGTCAGCTTGGACATTTGGGTTGGACAGAGCCCTCCTCAGCTCCCTCACTGTATGTTCATCGCCCAGGTAAGGCATAGTAGCGGCAGACTGTCTGACACACAGACAGACGCTAGTGAAAGGCTATTGATGTTACAAATATACAAATGCCACACAGACAGACAGACAGACAGACAGACACACAGACAAGACAGACAAGACAGACAGACAGACAAGACAGACAGACAGACAGACACACAGACAAGACAGACAGACAGACAAGACAGACAAGACACACAGACAAGACAGACAGAGACAGAGACAGAGACAGAGAGAGAGAGAGACAGGGGGGTTGTTAGTTCTCTGGTTTCGAAGGCAGAAAGCCACAGGCAACGTCGTTAGCTACAGTAGCTAATTTAGCACGGCGGATATTGTCCAGAATAAACTGGTGTTTCTGTGTTCCTAGCTAACGTTAACTACTCAACATTACCATCCTTTCAGATATTAACGCCGCTTACGTTATATCGTGTTCGGATAACGTGACCTAAAACCACTTACCGTTTAGTCGTTACTTATGGGTTATTTAATGGGGGGGAAATCGTTCAAATCGCTAGTTTGTTGACATCCGTGTTAAACGTCCACCGGTATTCCGCCAGCAGCACGAATGATAACGTCACGGTCGTATATGGTAATGCGGAAACCTTCAAAATACAGGCCCGCATTTTCAAAACATTGCAACGTGGATAACTCATTCAAAAAAAAGCTATTGAATATTTATCAATGTCCACTTCTATTGTGGCAACAAGAAAAGGCAATAAGCATTTTATGAAAACATTTTTTTATTTAAATACAATGTTGACAACTGGTACTTTGAGAATATTGGGCTGTAGAGAGAACTTTTCTACCGGTCTCAGCTAAAGTGGGGTGTAGAATACACAGTAGGGTCTTTACTTACCAAATATGGTTAATTTTGGATGGGAACTGTGTCACAGGACCTGTTGCTGGCCGGGCCACACTGTGGCTGTATCTCAATAGTCTACTAGCTGGGACACACTGTGGCTGTATCTCAATAGTCTACTAGCTGGGACACACTGTGGCTGTATCTCAATAGTCTACTAGCTGGGACACACTGTGGCTGTATCTCAATAGTCTCCTAGCTGGGACACACTGTGGCTGTATCTCAATAGTCTACTAGCTGGGACACACTGTGGCTGTATCTCAATAGTCTCCTAGCTGGGACACACTGTGGCTGTATCTCAATAGTCTCCTAGCTGGGACACACTGTGGCTGTATCTCAATAGTTCACGAGCTGGGACACACTGTGGCTGTATCTCAATAGTCTACTAGCTGGGACACACTGTGGCTGTATCTCAATAGTCTACTAGCTGGGACACACTGTGGCTGTATCTCAATAGTCTACTAGCTGGGACACACTGTGGCTGTATCTCAATAGTCTACTAGCTGGGACACACTGTGGGTGTATCTCAATAGTCTACTAGCTGGGACACACTGTGGCTGTATCTCAATAGTCTACTAGCTGGGACACACTGTGGGTGTATCTCAATAGTCTACTAGCTGGGACACACTGTGGGTGTATCTCAATAGTCTACTAGCTGGGACACTTTGTGGTTGTATCTCAATAGTCTACTAGCTGGGACACACTGTGGCTGTATCTCAATAGTCTACTAGCTGGGACACACTGTGGCTGTATCTCAATAGTCTACTAGCTGGGACACACTGTGGGTGTATCTCAATAGTCTACTAGCTGGGACACTTTGTGGTTGTATCTCAATAGTCTACTAGCTGGGACACTTTGTGGCTGTATCTCAATAGTTCACGAGCTGGGACACACTGTGGCTGTATCTCAATAGTCTACTAGCTGGGACACACTGTGGCTGTATCTCAATAGTCTACTAGCTGGGACACACTGTGGCCGTATCTCAATAGTCTACTAGCTGGGACACACTGTGGCTGTATCTCAATAGTATACTAGCTGGGACACACTGTGGCTGTATCTCAATAGTCTACTAGCTGGGACACACTGTGGCTGTATCTCAATAGTCTACTAGCTGGGACACACTGTGGCTGTATCTCAATAGTCTACTAGCTGGGACACACTGTGGCTGTATCTCAATAGTCTACTAGCTGGGACACACTGTGGCTGTATCTCAATAGTATACTAGCTGGGACACACTGTGGCTGTATCTCAATAGTCTACTAGCTGGGACACACTGTGGCTGTATCTCAATAGTCTACTAGCTGGGACACACTGTGGCTGTATCTCAATAGTCTACTAGCTGGGACAAACTGTGGCTGTATCTCAATAGTCTCCTAGCTGGGACACACTGTGGCTGTATCTCAATAGTCTACTAGCTGGGACACACTGTGGCTGTATCTCAATAGTCTACTAGCTGGGACACACTGTGGCCGTATCTCAATAGTCTACTAGCTGGGACACACTGTGGCTGTATCTCAATAGTTCACGAGCTGGGACACACTGTGGCTGTATCTCAATAGTCTCCTAGCTGGGACACACTGTGGCTGTATCTCAATAGTCTCCTAGCTGGGACACACTGTGGCTGTATCTCAATAGTCTACTAGCTGGGACACACTGTGGCTGTATCTCAATAGTCTCCTAGCTGGGACACACTGTGGCTGTATCTCAATAGTCTCCTAGCTGGGACACACTGTGGCTGTATCTCAATAGTCTCCTAGCTGGGACACACTGTGGCTGTATCTCAATAGTCTACTAGCTGGGACACACTGTGGCTGTATCTCAATAGTCTCCTAGCTGGGACACACTGTGGCTGTATCTCAATAGTCTACTAGCTGGGACACACTGTGGCCGTATCTCAATAGTCTACTAGCTGGGACACACTGTGGCCGTATCTCAATAGTATACTAGCTGGGACACACTGTGGCCGTATCTCAATAGTCTACTAGCTGGGACACACTGTGGCCGTATCTCAATAGTATACTAGCTGGGACACACTGTGGCTGTATCTCAATAGTCTCCTAGCTGGGACACACTGTGGCTGTATCTCAATAGTCTACTAGCTGGGACACACTGTGGCTGTATCTCAATAGTCTACTAGCTGGGACACACTGTGGCTGTATCTCAATAGTCTACTAGCTGGGACACACTGTGGCTGTATCTCAATAGTCTACTAGCTGGGACACACTGTGGGTGTATCTCAATAGTCTACTAGCTGGGACACACTGTGGCTGTATCTCAATAGTCTACTAGCTGGGACACACTGTGGCTGTATCTCAATAGTCTACTAGCTGGGACACACTGTGGCTGTATCTCAATAGTCTACTAGCTGGGACACACTGTGGCTGTATCTCAATAGTCTACTAGCTGGGACACACTGTGGGTGTATCTCAATAGTCTACTAGCTGGGACACACTGTGGCTGTATCTCAATAGTCTACTAGCTGGGACACACTGTGGCTGTATCTCAATAGTCTACTAGCTGGGACACACTGTGGCTGTATCTCAATACTAGCCTCCTCTCACAGGCACTTTAATGAGGTATGTGTTATGGGTTAGGGGTATGGGTATGGGGTATGTCTTATGTGTTATGGGTTATGGGTTATTGGTTAGGGGTATGGGTAATGGTTATGGGTTAGGGATATGGGTAATGGTTATGGGTTAGGGATATGGGTAATGGTTATTGGTTAGGGGTATGGGTAATAGTTATGGGTTTGGGTAATGGTTATGGGTTAGGGGTATGGGTAATGGTTATGGGTTTGGGTAATGGTTATGGGTTAGGGATATGGGTAATGGTTATGGGTTAGGGATATGGGTAATGGTTATTGGTTAGGGGTATGGGTAATGGTTATGGGTTAGGGGTAATGGTTATGGGTTATGGGTAATGGTTATGGGTTAGGGGTATGGGTAATGGTTATGGGTTTGGGTAATGGTTATGGGTTAGGGGTATGGGTTAGGGTTATGGGTAATGGTTATGGGTAATGGTTATGGGTAATGGTTATGGGTTAGGGGTATGGGTAATGGTTATGGGTTAGGGTTATGGGTAATGGTTATGGGTTAGGGGTATGGGTTAGGGGTATGGGTAATGGTTATGGGTTATGGGTTATCTACTGATTCACTGTCACTTCAATGCCCTTATGAGGCAGGGTCAGTCAGTAGAGACAGGGTCAGTCAGTAGAGACAGGGTCAGTCAGTAGAGACAGGGTCAGTCAGTAGAGACAGAGACAGGGTCAGTCAGTGGGGACAGAGACAGGGTCAGTCAGTAGAGACAGGGTCAGTCAGTGGGGACAGAGACACGGTCAGTCAGTGGGGACAGAGACAGGGTCAGTCAGTAGAGACAGGGTCAGTCAGTAGAGACAGGGTCAGTCAGTAGAGACAGAGACAGGGTCAGTCAGTGGGGACAGAGACAGGGTCAGTCAGTAGAGACAGAGTCAGTCAGTAGAGACAGGGTCAGTCAGTAGAGACAGAGACAGGGTCAGTCAGTGGGGACAGAGACAGGGTCAGTCAGTAGAGACAGAGACAGGGTCAGTCAGTAGAGACAGGGTCAGTCAGTGGGGACAGAGACAGGGTCAGTCAGTAGAGACAGGGTCAGTCAGTAGAGACAGGGTCAGTCAGTAGAGACAGAGACAGGGTCAGTCAGTAGAGACAGGGTCAGTCAGTGGGGACAGAGACAGGGTCAGTCAGTAGAGACAGAGACAGGGTCAGTCAGTAGAGACAGAGACAGGGTCAGTCAGTAGAGACAGAGACAGGGTCAGTCAGTAGAGACAGGGTCAGTCAGTGGGGACAGAGACAGGGTCAGTCAGTAGAGACAGAGACACAGTCAGTCAGTAGAGACAGGGTCAGTCAGTGGGGACAGAGACACAGTCAGTCAGTAGAGACAGGGTCAGTCAGTGGGGACAGAGACAGGGTCAGTCAGTGGGGACAGAGACAGGGTCAGTCAGTAGAGACAGGGTCAGTCAGTGGGGACAGAGACACGGTCAGTCAGTGGGGACAGAGACAGGGTCAGTCAGTAGAGACAGAGACAGGGTCAGTCAGTAGAGACAGGGTCAGTCAGTGGGGACAGAGACAGGGTCAGTCAGTAGAGACAGAGACAGGGTCAGTCAGTAGAGACAGGGTCAGTCAGTGGGGACAGAGACAGGGTCAGTCAGTAGAGACAGAGACACGGTCAGTCAGTAGAGACAGGGTCAGTCAGTAGAGACAGAGACAGGGTCAGTCAGTGGGGACAGAGACAGGGTCAGTCAGTAGAGACAGGGTCAGTCAGTGGGGACAGAGACAGGGTCAGTCAGTAGAGACAGGGTCAGTTAGTAGAGACAGGGTCAGTCAGTGGGGACAGAGACAGGGTCAGCTCAACATGTACTGCGGCTTCCCCGTATTCAGAACTACAGTTCCCAGAGTACACCTGATGTTACCAAGCTATCTGTGTCAAACGGTGCTTATTCTGATTGTGTTAAACTGATATCATCCAACTGTCTCCTGAGGTGCACATCTTGAGCACAGTCCTCTTCGTCCTGAATCACTTACTTGCATACCCCATGTTCTTCATGTTTCCTGTGGTTGTGTGGTGTGCTTTGTGCACATTTACCATCCCCCACTAATCAAATCCACGACCAGCTCTCGTTTGCGCTGGGCTCGAGTGCTAGTGCGCATGTACCAATGGGCTCCTGAGACCGGAACTAGCAAGATGTCAGCCCCCATGAATCTTTTTGAAATGATTTTAAAAATTATTTTTATTAACAACAAATCAATACATAAAGCACATAAGGGAACACAAGCATACATAGATTACAAACAATGGATAATCGAGCTAGGGGCGGGGCTGGGGGCGGGGCTGGGGGCGGGGCTAGGGGGTATCATTTGTCAAAACTCATTTGGCTGTTTCACAAACATACAAATATAATATTAATAACGTCGCTTTAGCTGAATACTGTTATAACCAACTCGGCCAGACTAATCATGCATTTAAGTTACGTTTTTTATTTATTTTTTATATTGCTTTTTTTATATTGCACATTACAACTACACAAGGACCTTAAGGGACATGCATATACTTACAATTCTAACAGCTTTTTTGTTAGTAGAGCATTTAACCGTCTTAAAATACAGTTCAATTTATTTTTGTAGGATACGAAAATGAGGCTTTCTGTTTGTAAATTTACATTCGTGTATATGAAATTTGGCCAAAAGAATAATGAAATGAATTACATAAAAATGTTTCAGCTTATTTCTATCGTATGTAAAGAATCCAAACAGTACATCTCTCCACAATAGTGCAAAATCTTCATAAATGTGTTCAATTATAAACCTACTGATGTCTTGCCACAGTTTTCTTACATGAATACAATGCAACACTGTTTCTGGGTGGTCATTACAAAAGGAGCAATTTGAGTTGATGTTTTCCTTAAACTTCTTCATATAGTGGTTAGCAAGATAATATTTATGAATCATTTTAAAGGAAACTTCCTTAATTTGTTTAACAAGTAGGTATGTGTGTGGCAATATCCAAACTGTTTCCCAACAGATATTATCAATAAATCCATTCAAATAAGACATGACATAAGGTCATACAACATCCTGCTGAAACAAGGATCGTATCACTCTGTTGTTGAATGGACCAAAAGAGAAACAAATATTTCCTACTGATGAGTCAACAGGGTCAATAGAAGGTAGGCTCTGAGGGTCAGGTCTTTCCTACTGATGAGTCAACAGGGTCAATATGAGGTCCTTCTGTGGTCCTTCTGTAGCTCAGTTGGTAGAGCATGGCGCTTGTAACGCCAGGGTAGTGGGTTCGATCCCCGGGACCACCCATACGTAGAATGTATGCACACATGACTGTAAGTCGCTTTGGATAAAAGCGTCTGCTAAATGGCATATATTATTATTATATTATTATTATTATTATTATTATTATTATTATTATATTATTATTATTATTATTATTATTATTATTATTATTATTATATTATTATTATTATTATTATTATTATTATTATATTATTATCAATAGAAGGTAGGCTCTGAGGGTCAGGTCTTGACATGTTCCTGAATAACATAGCAACACCTGAGGGAATGGCATCTAAAACAATTGCAAAATCTTTTGGTGTTACAGGGACCTTGTAAAGTGATAAGAATTCTTTATAACTGAGTAAAAGACCCTCTGCATTTACCAGTTGGCATCAATAGGATATTATTTTGGAACCAATATTCTAAAAACAAAGAAGTATTTTTATACAATATATCCCGATTATTCCATATATAATATCTGTGTGGAGAAAAATTGTGTTTATAAATGAAGGACAAGAAGACCTGCCGATGAAAAACAGAAAGTTTCACTGGAACTTTGTCAATATTATAATTGCAAAACAACATGAAGTTAAGGCCACCAAAAGTAGAGAAGACATGATGAGGCATAACATTCCAGATAGAAGTGGGTCTATTTAGGAATTGTTTTATCCAATTGATCTTGAAAGTATTATTTAAAGTAGTAAAGGCCAGAAAATTCAGTTTATTACAACAATTTTCCTAATGTAATGGGTACGGTTTCTCCACAGAAAGTTGAAAAGCATCTGGTCTATCTCCTTGCTTATTTTACAGTCAAGATATAAAGATAGAGCACCATATGTTAGTCTAGAGATACCTTCAGCCTTGGTTATTAGGACTCTACCTTTTAAAGAGAAGTCCCTCTGTAGCCATTGATTTAGCCATAAAGATAGAGTGGCCGTATGTTAGTCTAGAGATACCTTCAGCCTTGGTTATTAGGACTCTACCTTTTAAAGAGAAGTCCCTCTGTAGCCATTGATTTAGCCATAAAGATAGAGTGGCCGTATGTTAGTCTAGAGATACCTTCAGCCTTGGTTATTAGGACTCTACCTTTTAAAGAGAAGTCCCTCTGTAGCCATTGATTTAGCCATAAAGATAGAGTGGCCGTATGTTAGTCTAGAGATACCTTCAGCCTTGGTTATTAGGACTCTACCTTTTAAAGATAAGTCCCTCTGTAGCCATTGATTTAGCCATAAAGATAGAGTGGCCGTATGTTAGTCTAGAGATACCTTCAGCCTTGGTTATTAGGACTCTACCTTTTAAAGATAAGTCCCTCTGTAGCCATTGATTCAGCCATAAAGATAGAGCACCATATGTTAGTCTAGAGATACCTTCAGCCTTGGTTATTAGGACTCTACCTTTTAAAGATAAGTCCCTCTGTAGCCATTGATTCAGCCATAAAGATAGAGCACCATATGTTAGTCTAGAGATACCTTCAGCCTTGGTTATTAGGACTCTACCTTTTAAAGAGAAGTCCCTCTGTAGCCATTGATTCAGCCATAAAGATAGAGCACCATATGTTAGTCTAGAGATACCTTCAGCCTTGGTTATTAGGACTCTACCTTTTAAAGAGAAGTCCCTCTGTAGCCATTGATTTAGTTTCTTCTGTTTTTTTTAAATAAGAGGGTTAAAATTTAGTAAGCCTCTAGACTTCTGATCCTTTGTAATGGTTATGCCTAAATATGTAAGTTCTTCTTTTACTGGAATACCATAATATGAAGGTGTCACACAATCTTTGACAGCCATGAGTTCACATTTCTTAATGTTAAAGAAATAGACCAGACGCTTTGGAAAAGCATAGTATCACATTGATCGATATGGGAATTTGGTTAGCGTCTTTCAGAGAAAGTGTAGTATCATCAGCCAGCTGGCTTATAATAATTTCTTTACCAGCTATGGAAATACCTTGTACAGAACTATTATTTAAAGAATTTGCAAGAAGTTGGGTGATTAATAAAAACAGGTACGGAGAGATAGGACAACCTTGCCGAATTCCTCTCTTTAACTCAAATCTAGGTGTGGTGCCATATTTCAATTTGATAGAGCTGTTACCATTTGCATAGAGTCTTAAATAGACTTACAGAAAAAATCCCCAAAGCCAAGTCTCTCAAGGGAGTGGAAGAGAAACTGATGCTCTACTGTGTCAAATGCTTTATAAAAATCTAAAAAATAACATGAAGCTATCCTCAGTTATTAGGTCTGAGTAGTCAAGTATGTCTAATACTAGTCTCAAATCAAATCAAATCAAATTTTATTTGTCACATACACATGGTTAGCAGATGTTAATGCGAGTGTAGCGAAATGCTTGTGCTTCTAGTTCCGACAATGCAGTGATAACCAACAAGTAATCTAACTAACAATTCCAAAACTACTGTCTTATACACAGTGTAAGGGGGTAAGGAACATGTACATAAGGATATATGAATGAGTGATGGTACAGAGCAGCATACAGTAGATGGTATCGAGTACAGTATATACATATGAGATGAGTGTGTAGACAAAGTAAACAAAGTGGCATAGTTAAAGTGGCTAGTGATACATGTGTTACATAAGGATGCAGTCGATGATGTAGAGTACAGTATATACATATGCGATGAATAATGTAGGGTAAGTAACATTATATAAGGTAGCATTGTTTAAAGTGGCTAGTGATATATTTACATCATTTCCCATCAATTCCCATTATTAAAATTGCTGGAGTTGGGTCAGTGTCAATGACAGTGTGTTGGCAGCAGCCACTCAGTGTTAGTGGTGGCTGTTTAACAGTCTGATGGCCTTGAGATAGAAGCTGTTTTTCAGTCTTTCGGTCCCAGCTTTGATGCACCTGTACTGACCTCGCCTTCTGGATGATAGCGGGGTGAACAGGCAGTGGTTCGGGTGGTTGATGTCCTTGATGATCTTTATGGCCTTCCTGTAACAACGGGTGGTGTAGGTGTCCTGGCATTTTTAGAAATATGTCTGTTCCTCACGAAGCCAGACTGTTTCATCAATGATTGCCTCCAGGACTTCAGTTTATTTTGTAACTCAATTAGTTCCATCTTCTCCTCCCCCAAGAGGTCGGCTGGGGACCTCTGAGAAAGGGAAGTTATCTTAATGATCACCTTTTCCTCCTCAGCACTTCTGGTTTTAGCAAGATTACTACCATATTTTATAAGGTATTTAGACACCTCAAATTTAAAGAGCTCCCCGTTCTTGCAATAAGATTTTTCTTCAAAAGCCCTTTCCCAAAAGTGTGAGAGCAGATCTTTAACCTCAAATTTAACTATATCATTATTTTATAATGAGCTATTTAGCTTCCAGTAGGATGCTCTGCCAAGGTTAATATCAGGGGTAAATATTTTGATATCAATGTAAATGGCCCTATGGTCTGTGAGGGGAATAGTACAAATATTTGTAGTAACACATAATGTATTAATACATTTGGATATAAGCCAAAAATCTATTCTGGATTGTCTGGAACCTGTTTTGTTACTCCAAGTGAATGATCTGTTGGCCAGAAACTCTCTCTCCATATATCAGTAAGATCAAGCTTTTCCATGAAAAGTATTAAACCCAAATTCTGATTGGTTGGCCTACCTGGGGGCCATCTATCAGATGAATGATCTATAGTAATGTTCAAGTCCCCTCCTATCAATAATAACGAATTGGGAAATGTAGATAACCAATGAATTATATGTTTCTCTATAGATTCAAGCAACTCATCATTCTCATGTTTGGTGTTGTACCCGTAGAATTTTACAGTAATGAGCGTAATGTCATTGTAACTCATCGTTCTCATGTTTGGTGTTGTACCCGTAGAATTTTACAGTAATGTCATTGTAACTGATCACAAGACAAATAAAGTGACCAAAGGAGTCACAGTCCGAGTGTAGAATATTACCACCAGAGGGGTCACAGAGTGTAGAATATTACCACCAGAGGGGTCACAGAGTAGAATGTACCACCAAAGAATATTACCAGGGGTCCAGAATATCACCACCAAAGGGGTCACAGAGTGTAGAATATCACCACCAAAGGGGTCACAGAGTGTAGAATATCACCACCAAAGGGGTCACAGAGTGTAGAATATCACCACCAAAGGGGTCACAGTGTAGAATATTACCACCAAAGGGGTCACAGAGTGTAGAATATCACCACCAAATGTATTTTTCATTGCAGTGACACCAGCGGAGCGTTCAGATCCATGGGAAAGCCAAATATCGTTGCCCCACTGTGACCTCCAGAAGATGACATCAAACAAAATTGAGTGAGACTCTTGAAAAAAGCTAAAAATCTGTTCGAAATTGTTTAGCAAATAAAAAATAAGGCCTTGCGCTTCACATTGTTTCGTTACCCCCTAGCATTAAGAGAAACTATAGACAAAGACAAAACAACAAAAATTATATAAAAGTATAAACTGTAGTAGGATGAGTCAAAGACGTAGGAGCAGTGAACGTAAACGATAAGGAGATCTGCACCATTTATGTCCATTTAAAGTGAGCCCCAACGAATCGACATATGCCATAGTGAGTAGATGACGTTGAAACAATGGTCGGCCATCTTGGAGGCAGTCTCTAGTTCTTATGCCGCGTTCATAACAACTGGAAACTCGGAGCTCCGACTTTCCGACCTGAAAATCACTGCCGTCATGATTTGAACACGTATTTTTCAGAGTTCCCAGTTGTCATGAAAGCAGCATTCGATATTTAAATGATTATGGCATTAATCATGTAAACTCCTTACTCTGTTTATCTTAATCGGGGGTAAGGTCATAATCGATGTAAGCAGATACCGATTTTAAAAAACTGGTTTTCTGAGCAATCTTTAGAATTATTAGGACATGGAAACAGTTTAATATATGCGCATGCGCCAGCACCAACGCCCCACTCTTTGCGCGAGTGAAGTGATTTCGGGAAAGGTGAAAGGATGCATCAATATATTTCAAATGTACTGTATATGTCCGAACTCAGAATCAAAAAGTCTTAAGCAAAAATAACACTGTCACTGTGCCAGAACGCTCATTTTGATTGGCGATTTTCTGTATGTATTAATCAGTATCCTGGTTGAAGATGTGTCCATGTAAACAAACGGACTGTCCACGGTCGCATTATTGTGTGCATTTAACCAACCGTGCTCACTGGCTTGTTTCAACTTTATGATACCATGTCTTGTTTTGACTGATGTCATCATGTCTATGCCAATATGGCTCAAATTCGCTAGCTAGCTAACCAACAACGTTAACAAAGTATAAAAAAAAAATCAACTTCCATTATCCAACAGTTGCTGCTATTCTCATAGAGACTTGCGTCTCTGTTCAGAGGGTTGGAAAGCGGGGCAGGCTGAAACAGCCCGCGACTGACGGATCTTTTCCCAGGTCTCTCGGGTTAGAACACATGTTAATATAAAATATGCCTTAATAGCAGACACTTTGATCCTGTATGCATACAGTACATCTTATGGATGGTCGCATGCGCCGTGCTCAACCAACTGATATACAGAAGACCAATATTCTAACGTATTCCACCATTATTCATTCTGTACCCCACTGTCCTAAAAAAATACATTCATTTTAAAACACACACACACACACACACACACACACACACACACACACACACACACACACACACACACACACACACACAAAACACACACACACACACACACACACACAGGAAGTACCAAAGGGACAGAACAGTGAGTTGATGATCGGTTTATTGATTGTGAATTATCCAGAAACACATAGCCAATGGCTGGAACCCAGCCCATGAGCCCCACCCCCTTCCTGAGACAGACATCCACTCCGCCTGGCCCCATTGGCTGAGGTTTGGAAGGCGGAGCTTCATAAACAGGTAGGGGGGGCTTTGAGCTGAGCAGCCAGTCAGCTGGCAGAGGACATACCGGACAACCCCATTGGTCCAGAGAGAGCTGCTCAACCCTGCCTCTGAACCAATGGGTAGAGCCAGACATCCTTATAGACAAGCCAAATATCCAATAGAAACACATTAAATAAACATTTTTTTCCAACCACTCCCACAATGACAAAAGTTTCACCAGGAGAATGTTCTGACCCACACTCTAAAATCACATACACAACTTGATCTATTTCCCATTCACTGATTGGAGGGAAAACTGTTGGAATGTTACTTTAATTTAAAAGAGGAACCATTTGGAGTGTTGTCCATTCCCTCTCCATGTTCGGTGTTTTGGCCTGTAGCTCCTGTGGCTAAACGAGGGAAAGAGATGGACAGCAACACGCGTAAGAGGGAGAGTCTATGACGGCGTATCGCCGGGAGCTGGACTAGTAGAGCTGCTGTTCTCCTGATTGGCTGCAGCGGTCCCTCTCGGTTGGACCTCGATGATGCGTGGTTTGTCGATGATGCGAGCGCCGCGTTCTCCTTTCTCCACGATGCCGATGATCCAGGCTCCACCCCCAGACCCCTGACCCTTCACCTCCGCACAGAACCGGGCCGCCTGCTCTCTGGGCAGACTTACTAGAAGGCCACCTACAGGGTGAATGGGAAATAACGTAGTGTCATTTGGGAGTAACTTTTATTGTAAATAAGAATAAAATGTTCCTAAATATTTCAACATGATTAAAGATAACCCTGAATGAATTGCAAATAATGATGAGTGAGAAAGCTACAGAGCACAAATATCAAACCCCCAAGACATGCTAACCTCTCCCCATTACAATAACAGGGGAGGTTAGCATTTTATATCATAGCCCCAAGACATGCTAACCTCTCACCATTACAATAACAGGGGAGGTTAGCATTTTATATCATAGCCCCAAGACATGCTAACCTCTCACCATTACAATAACAGGGGAGGTTAGCATTTTATATCATAGCCCCAAGACATGCTAACCTCTCACCATTACAATAACAGGGGAGGTTAGCATTTTATATCATAGCCCCAAGACATGCTAACCTCTCCCCATTACAATAACAGGGAGGTTAGCATTTTATATCATAGCCCCAAGACATGCTAACCTCTCCCCATTACAATAACAGGGGAGGTTAGCATTTTATATCATAGCCCCAAGACATGCTAACCTCTCACCATTACAATAACAGGGGAGGTTAGCATTTTATATCATAGCCCCAAGACATGCTAACCTCTCACCATTACAATAACAGGGGAGGTTAGCATTTTATATCATAGCCCCAAGACATGCTAACCTCTCACCATTACAATAACAGGGAGGTTAGCATTTTATATCATAGCCCCAAGACATGCTAACCTCTCACCATTACAATAACAGGGGAGGTTAGCATTTTATATCATAGCCCCAAGACATGCTAACCTCTCCCCATTACAATAACAGGGGAGGTTAGCATTTTATATCATAGCCCCAAGACATGCTAACCTCTCCCCATTACAATAACAGGGGAGGTTAGCATTTTATATCATAGCCCCAAGACATGCTAACCTCTCACCATTACAATAACAGGGGAGGTTAGCATTTTATATCATAGCCCCAAGACATGCTAACCTCTCACCATTACAATAACAGGGGAGGTTAGCATTTTATATCATAGCCCCAAGACATGCTAACCTCTCACCATTACAATAACAGGGGAGGTTAGCATTTTATATCATAGCCCCAAGACATGCTAACCTCTCACCATTACAATAACAGGGAGGTTAGCATTTTATATCATAGCCCCAAGACATGCTAACCTCTCACCATTACAATAACAGGGGAGGTTAGCATTTTATATCATAGCCCCAAGACATGCTAACCTCTCACCATTACAATAACAGGGGAGGTTAGCATTTTATATCATAGCCCCAAGACATGCTAACCTCTCACCATTACAATAACAGGGGAGGTTAGCATACCCCCAAGACATGCTAACCTCTCACCATTACAATAACAGGGGAGGTTAGCATTTTATATCATAGCCCCAAGACATGCTAACCTCTCACCATTACAATAACAGGGGAGGTTAGCATACCCCCAAGACATGCTAACCTCTCCCCATTACAATAACAGGGGAGGTTAGCATTTTATATCATATCCCCAATACATGCTAACCTCTCACCATTACAATAACAGGGGAGGTTAGCATTTTATATCATACCTCCACGACATACTAACCTCTCACCATTACAATAACAGGAGAGGTTAGCATTTTTTTGGGGGGGGGGTATTTATCCCTCTAACTTTCTCACTCGTTATTCATGATTCATTCAGTTACCCATAACCATGGTAACATACATATTACATGTAGAAGTGTTTAGAAACATATTCTGTTATTTGCAATAAAAGTGACTCCAAAATGACACAATACATTCTTTATCATCTCATTTCTATTGGACACAAAATAATCTGAAACACAACCAAAACAAACAGCATCCAACAAGTTCATAGAGTCACAAGTTTGATGTGGTCATTGTGTGATAGACATATGGGACCAAATACTAAACTTCTGACTACTTTAATACACGTAAGTCAACCTGTTCCAATATTTTTGTAAATAAAGTGCTGTAATTTCTAAAATGGTTCATCAGATATGGATGCAAATAGCCTCAAATTAAAACTAACCACAGTCATTTTAATGTCATTGTATCATTTCAAATCCACAGTGCTGGAGTACAGAGCCAAAACAACAACACATCCACAGTGCTGGAGTACAGAGCCAAAACAACAACACATCCACAGTGCTGGAGTACAGAGCCAAAACAACAACACATCCACAGTGCTGGAGTACAGAGCCAAAACAACACACTGTTCCAATACTTTTGGAGCTCCCTGTAAATGTAATCCGAGTCAGAGCAAACGTAGCTAATACAGCCGGATACCAGTGTTGGTGTCATTCAGCATGTTGTTTGTGCAACGATATCTTCTAACATCAGATGAATAGAGAGCAGGGATCCTTCCCTAACAAGACGACTCAATACACGTTTTAGTTTCAAATGATTCACTGTGATTTGATTGGAGGAACAAATCGATGCGACTCAGTTCGATGCGATACGAAGCACAAACCACGTTCATTTTCCATTAATTAAAATCGGCTGCTTATGGAGCTCATGAGCCCGGATCCCTCTGAGCCGACCGGGAATGATGCAGGCGTGGCCAAAATTTTTGAGAATGACACAAATATTAATTTCCACAAAGTCTGCTGCCTCAGTGTTTTTAGATATTTGTCAGATGTTACTATGGAATAATGAAATATAATTACAAGCATTTAATAAGTGTCAAAGGCTATAATTAACAATTACATGAAGATGATGCAAAGAGTTAATATTTGCAGTGTTGACCCTTCTTGTTCAAGACCTCGGCAATCCGCCCTGGCATGTGGTCGATTAACTTCTGGGCCATATCCTGACTGATGGCAGCACATTCTTGCATAATCAATGTTTGGAGTTTGTGGGGTTTTGTTTGTCCACCCACCACTTGATGATTGACCACAAGTTCTCAATGGGATTAAGGTCTGGGGAGTTTCCTGGCCATGGACCCAAAATATTCAAGTTTTGTTCCCAGAGCCACTTAGTTATCACTTTTGCCTCATGGCAAGGTGCTCCATCGTGCTGGAAAAGGCTTTGTTCGTCACCAAACTGGATGGTTGGGAGAAGTTGCTCTCGGAGGATGTGTTGGTACCACTCTTTATTCATGGCTGTGTTCTTAGGCAACATTGTGAGTGAGCCCACTCCCTTGGCTGAGAAGCAACCCCACACATGAATGGTCTCAGGATGCTTTACTGTTGGCATGACACAGGACTGATGGTAGCGCTCACCTCGTCTTCTCCGGACAAGCTTTTTTCCCCAGATGCCCCAAACAATCGTCAGAGAAAATGACTTTACCCCAGTCCAATCCCTGTACCCCTCACACCTGCCTGCTGCCATTCCTGAGCAAGCTCTGTAGTGGTGAGGCCCCGATCCCGCAGCTGAATCAACTTTAGGAGACGGTCATGGCGCTCGCTGGACTTACTTGGGCGCCCTGAAGCATTCTTCAAGGAGAGCGGTTCAATTGTTGTGACGTTCTTGATGATCCGATAAATGGTTGATTTAGGTGCAATCTTACTGGCAGCAATATCCTTGCCTGTGAAGCCCTTTTTGTGCAAAGCAATGATGATGGCACATGTTTCCTTGCAGGTAACCATGGTTGACTGAGAAAGAACAATGATTGACTCCTTTTGAAGCTTCCAGTCTGTTAATCGAACTCAATCAGCATGATAGAGTGATCTCCAGTCTTGTGCTCGTCAACACTCACACCTTCATTACATTCTAGACCATATGCAAATTGCCATCATACAAACTGAGGCAGCAGACTTTGTGAAAATGTATATTTGTGTCATTCAAAACTTTTGGCCATGACTGTATACTGAGTGTACAAAACATTAAGAACACCTACTATTTCCATGACATAGACTGACCAGGTAAGTCCAGGTGAAAACTATGATCCCTTAATGTCACTTGTTAAATCCACTCTAAATCGGGGAGGAGAAAGAGGTTAAAGAAGTATTTTTTAAGCCTTGAGACATGGATTGTGTTTTGTGTGCCATTCAGAGGGTGAATAGGCAAGGCAAAATATTGAAGTGCCTTTGGTAGTTGCCAGGCACACTGGTTTAAGAACTGCAAATGCTGCTAGATTTGTAACACTCAACATAGGGCTGGGTGATATGGCCTAAAAATCATATTGATTTTTCTAACTTGTGCGATTCAGGGTATATATAGATTTAACCTCTAAATAAGTGTTGTACAATTAAAAGGTAAAATACACTGCATTTTACACAGTCAGCAATAATCTATTGAATTCGGGACTTAGTTGTACCTATTGAATTCGGGACTTAGTTGTACCTAGGCTAAATAAGCTTTCCACAACCATCAGACCCACCAATCATTCTCTCAAAATAGTTTAACCTGCTTTTTTTTGTTGTTGCAATAATCACTAATCTGGCTTTCAATTCAGTCTATGAAAATTGCCCCTTTTTTTTTTACAAATGTCCCCAGAACCTAATGCATAATGTACATTCACTAATAATGCTAGGAATTAGGCTATAGGACATGAACACAGGTCTCATCAACAGCCTCTCAAGCCCACATGCTCGTGAGTAGCTAGCTAATCTTTATATTTCAAGTTGAGCCAGCTTGGACCTATTTTCTAGCTAACAAGGTATAACAGTTGAACCAGCTTGGACCTATTTGCTAGCTAACAAGGGGTAACAGTTGAGCCAGCTTGGACCTATTTTCTAGGGGTAACAGTTGAGCCAGCTTGGATCTATTTTCTAGCTAACAAGGTGTAACAGTTGAGCCAGCTTGGATCTATTTTCTAGCTAACAAGGTGTAACAGTTGAGCCAGCTTGGATCTATTTTCTAGCTAACAAGGTGTAACAGTTGAGCCAGCTTGGATCTATTTTATAGCTAACAAGGGGTAACAGTTGAGCCAGCTTGGACCTATTTGCTAGCTAACAAGGGGTAACAGTTGAGCCAGCTTGGATCTATTTTCTAGCTAACAAGGGGTAACAGTTGAGCCAGCTTGGATCTATTTTCTAGCTAACAAGGGGTAACAGTTGAGCCAGCTTGGATCTATTTTCTAGCTAACAAGGGGTAACAGTTGAGCCAGCTTGGACCTATTTGCTAGCTAACAAGGGGTAACAGTTTAATAGTAATATGCAACAATGGCACAACAAACTGAATATCCATTTTCCAGAATCAATGTTCATTAATACTTGTGTTTTAGTAGTGTCTGCTCTGAGCAGTTGAGACAGTAAAATAATGTCTCAATTGTGTTGGTGTCCATATGGCAGATTCTGTTGGACCAAACCTCAACAGCAAATAGAGTTGAAACCGCTAGTCAGAGAGGAAGATGTGATCTCAACTACGTTGAAAAGTCTCCTCGACTTTTTTCACATTGTTTTACGTTACAGTCTTATTCTGAAATTTATAAAAATTGTACCCCCCCTTCGTCAATTTACACACAATACCCCATAACGACAAAGCAAAAGTTTTATTAGCAATCTTTGCACATTTATTAAAAATAAAAAAACTGAAATATAACATTTACATAAGTATTTAGACCCTTTACTCAGTACTTTGTTGAAGAACCTTTGGTAGCGATTACAGCCTCCAGTCTTCTTGGGTATGATGCTACAAGCTTGGCACGGTTGTATTTGGTGAGTTTCTCCCATTCTTCTCTGCAGATCCTCTCAAGCTCTGTCAGGTTGGATGAGGAGTGTTGTTGCACAGCTATTTTCAGGTCTCTCCAGAGATGTTCAATCAGGTTCAAGTCCAGGCTCTGGCTGGGCCACTCAAGGACATTCAGAGACTTGTCCTTAGGGTGGTTGTCCTGTTGGATGGTGACCCTTTGTCTGGAGCAGGTTTTCATCAAGGATCTCTGTACTTTGCTCCGTTCATCTTTACCTCGATCCTGACTAGTCTCCCAGACCCTGCAGCTGAAAAACATCCCTACAGCATGCTGCTGCCACCACCATGCTTCACCGTAGCGATGGTGCCAGGTTTCCTCCAGACGTGACGCTTGGCATTCAGGCCATTCAGGCCAAAGAATCTTAGTTTCATCAGACCAGAGAATCTTGTTTTTAATGGTCAGAGTCTTCCGGTTCCTTATGGCAAACTCCAAGAGGGCTGTCATGTGCCTTTTACTGAGGAGTGGCTTCCGTCTGGCCACTGTACCATAAAGGCCTGATTGGTGGAGTGCTGCAGAACTGGTCGTCCTTCTTCCCATCTCCACAGAGGAACTATAGATCTCTGTCAGAGTGACCATAGGGTCCTTGGTCACCTCCTTGACCAAGGCCCTTCTCCCCTGATTGCTCAGTTTGGCCGAGCGGCCAGTTCTAGGAAGAGTCTCGGTAGTTCCAAACATCTTCCATTTAAGAATGATGGAGGCCACTGTGTTCTTGGGGACCTTCAATGCTGCAGAAATGTTTTGGTACCCTTCCCCACATCTGTGTCTTGGAGCTCTACAGACAATCCCATCAACCTCATGGCTTGGTTTTTGCTCTGAAGTACTGTCAACTGTGGGACCTTATATAGACAGGTGTGTGCATTTCCAAATCATGTCCAATCAATTGAGTTTACCACAGGTGGACTCCAATCAACTTGTAGAAACATCAAGGACGATCAATGGAAACAGGATGCACCTGAGCTCAATTTCAAGTCTCACAGGAGAGTCTGAATACTGATGTAAATAAGGTATGTTGTTTTATTTTTTATTAATATAGACTGTCACGCCTGTCATGTGCTCAGTGTGAACCTGCTTTCATCTGTGAAGAGCACAGGGCGCCAGTGGCAAATTTGCCAATCTTGGTGTTCTCTGGCAAATGAAAAACGTCCTGCACGGTGTTGGGCTGTAAGCACAACCCCCCACCTGTGGACGTCGGGCCCTCATTACCACCCTCATGGAGTCTGTTTCTGACCGTTTGAGCAGACACATGCACATTTGGCCTGCTGGAGGTCATTTTGCAGGGCTCTGGCAGTGCTCCTCCTGCTCCTCCTTGCACAAAGGCGGAGGTAGCGGTCCTGCTGCTGGGTTGTTGCCCTCCTACGGCCTCCTCCACGTCTCCTGATGTACTGGCCTGTCTCCTGGTAGCGCCTCCATGCTCTGGACACTACGCTGACAGACACAGCAAACCTTCTTGCCATAGCTCACATTGATGTTCCATCCTGGATGAGCTGCACTACCTGAGCCACTTGTGTGGGTTGTAGACTCCGTCTCATGAAACCACTAGAGTGAAAGCACCGCCAGCATTCAAAAGTGACCAAAACATCAGCCAGGAAGCATAGGAACTGAGAAGTGGTCTGTGGTCCCCACCTGTAGAACCACTCCTTTATTGGGGGTGTCTTGCTAATTGCCTATAATTTCCACCTGTTGTCTATTCCATTTGCACAACAGCATGTGAAATGTATTGTCAATCAGTGTTGCTTCCTAAGTGGACAGTTTGATTTCACAGAAGTGTGATTGACTTGGAGTTACATTGTGTTGTTTAAGTGTTCCCTTTATTTTTTTGAGCAGTGTAATATAGCACAACTTTGGATTTCACCCCATCTCATAATCGAACATCAAACACGAATGTTCGTTTCATAGAGAAATTGACGGGAAAACTCCATTGCCAAAAGCGCACTGCAGTTAGAATTGTTGAGCATTGATTGGGCTTGTTGATTAAAGCACGTTTAGTTCCAATAGCAAAGAAAGAGCCATTTGAAGAGCCATTTGAAGAGCCATTTGAAGAGCCATTTGAAGAGCCATTTGAAGAGCTGTAGCAACTTGCACATTGACAGATTTTCCACTCAGATATAGGATCGGTATGTTGTGTGCTGAATAAGATGGGCTAAATAACCACTAACGAAAATACGCACCAATTTAATTCCACAAAGTTATGCAAATTAACCTATATACATGAGCATGACAAGCATAAGCATGACAAGTCAAATGTATAGGGTCCCTATACACTGACCAACACTTTGGTTCCTACCCCGTCACAACAGTGCCTCCATAGAGACCCTACTAGTATTCTAATTCCTATGAACGCCTCCCTGGCTTTTTAATTCGCTGTCGTGTCAAAAAGTGCGCAGTATTACATTCTAACTACAGAATAATCATTCTATTTCCACAATTCCAACAATTCACTTGTGTTTTGATCTAATTGCAATATTTGGTCAAAATTAAGGCCTAGATACTTACTGCCCTTAAGCGGCAGTGTAGAAATCTCAAATTAGAAACCTTTGGTTGAAGTTTGATTAAACAGTATAAAACAGGCCTCCCAAGTGCATCGCAGTGCTAACTGTGCCACTAGAGATTCTGGGTTCGAGTCCAGGCTCTGTCGCAGCCGGCCGAGACCGGGAGACCTATGGGGCGGCGCACAATTAGCCCAGCGTCGTCCGGGTTAGGGGAGGGTTTGGCCGGCAGGGATGTCCTTGTCCCATCACGCACTAGCAACTCTTGTGGTGGGCCTGGGCGTAGTCCACGCTGACGCGGTTGCCAGGTGCACGGTGTTTCCTCCGACACATTGGTGCGGCTGGCTTCCGGGTTAAGCAGGTATTGTGTCAAGAAGCAGTGAGGCTTGGCCGGGTTGTTTTTCGGAGGACGCATGGCTCTCGACCTTCGCCTCTCCCGAGTCCATACGGGAGTTGCAGCGATGAGACAAGACTGTAACTACCAATTGGATACCAGGACATTGGGGCGAAAACAGGGTAAATAGATGAATAAAAACACTATGAAACCATCAGAATGGAGAAAGACCCAATGAAATCACTTCGAATGTGTGTGTTGACACCCTGGGTTCACTCATAAAGCAAATGAAGAACTTTGATTACTCAAAAACATCAAATAAATATGAAACATATTGGTAGATGATATTTTGGCCAAGCTCTAGTGTCCTACCAGATGTCTCCGAGGACGTCCCCCCGAGCAGGTTGAAGATGTTTCCATAGGCCTTGCTGATGGCGGCCATCTTGGCAATGATGGGGAGGTTGTGGATGACGAAGGCTACCTCAGCGCGTTGCATCGTCGCTAGGTTACGGGCGTGCCCTAGCAACCCAAACCCAGTCACGTCTGTTGCAGCGTGGGCCTGGAACCTGTGCATGAGGCCTGCCGCTGTGATCGCACACAAACACACAGTGGGTTGTTACAGACTAGGTTGTGTGTGTGTTATGTTAATGTGTGTGTGTGTGGAGGGGGTGGGGGCTTGTCAGTTTAACTGAATGCAATCAACTGAAATGTGTCTTCCACATTTAATCCCTCTGAATCAGAGAGGTGTGTCTTCCACATTTAATCCCTCTGAATCAGAGAGGTGTGTCTTCCACATTTAACCCAACCCCTCTGAATCAGAGAGGTGTGTCTTCCACATTTAACCCAACCCCTCTGAATCAGAGAGGTGTGTCTTCCACATTTAACCCAACCCCTCTGAATCAAAGAGGTGTGTCTTCCACATTTAACCCAACCCCTCTGAATCAGAGAGGTGTGTCTTCCACATTTAACCCAACCCCTCTGAATCAGAGAGGTGTGTCTTCCACATTTAACCCAACCCCTCTGAATCAGAGAGGTGTGTCTTCCACATTTAACCCAACCCCTCTGAATCAGAGAGGTGTGTCTTCCACATTTAACCCAACCCCTCTGAATCAGAGAGGTGTGTCTTCCACATTTAACCCAACCCCTCAGAGAGGTAGGTGCGGGGTTGCCTTAATTGATGGCTCGGGGATTCGAAACAGCGCCCTTCCGGTTACTGGCCCAAAGCGCTCAATCGCTAGGCTACCTGTTATATTAGTGTGTGTGTTACCTGTGCGGTTGAGCGTTGCCATGGAGAACATGGCTTCCTGGTAGGCCTGCTCCACTTCCTCCTTAGAGACCACTAGCTTGATCTTATTCCACCTCTCTGGCTGCGCGCACACACACACACACACACACACACACACACACACACACAAGAGAGAGAGGGAGAGAAGTAGGGATCGAAAGAGGATATATTATTTACCTATTTCAATGAGACATCCTAATTTTTGGAAAAATCTAAAAGTCTGACTTCCCCAGAGAGAAAGTGAAGACAGACCAGGAAGCTAGAATATCACCTACCTGGTCCAGCCACCAGACAGATATTCTAGCATCCTGCTCTGTCTATGCACACATGACTGTAAGTCGCTTTGGATAAAAGCGTCTGCTAAATGGCATATATTATTATTATTATTATTATTACCTGGTCCAGCCACCAGATAGACAGTATTATGGGATAGTACCTGGTCCAGCCACTGGTGAGCGTTGACAGCTACCTGGGTTCCTAGAGGCTTGGTCAGCACCAACACGTCCCCTGGTACTGCACTGTCTGGCCTACACACACAGTAAGACACAGTATTGACAAGGAAACTCCCCATTAGAATTGATCCTGTCTGGCCCGACTCTCTAACATCAAGGTTACCAACAAGAACTGATAACACCCTGACCCCAGTCTGAACAGAACACCCTGATAACACCCTGACCCCAGTCTGAACAGAACACCCTGATAACACCCTGATAACACCCTGATAACACCCTGACCCCAGTCTGAACAGAACACCCTGATAACACCCTGACCCCAGTCTGAACAGAACACCCTGATAACACCCTGACCCCAGTCTGAACAGAACACCCTGATAACACCCTGACCCCAGTCTGAACAGAAGACCCTGATAACACCCTGACCCCAGTCTGAACAGAAGACCCTGATAACACCCTGACCCCAGTCTGAACAGAACACCCTGATAACAGAACACCCTGATAACACCCTGATAACACCCTGACCCCAGTCTGAACAGAACACCCTGATAACACCCTGATAACACCCTGACCCCAGTCTGAACAGAACACCCTGATAACACCCTGATAACACCCTGACCCCAGTCTGAACAGAACACCCTGATAACACCCTGACCCCAGTCTGAACAGAACACCCTGATAACACCCTGACCCCAGTCTGAACAGAACACCCTGATAACACCCTGACCCCAGTCTGAACAGAACACCCTGATAACACCCTGATAACACCCTGACCCCAGTCTGAACAGAACACCCTGACCCCAGTCTGAACAGAACACCCTGACCCCAGTCTGAACAGAACACCCTGATAACACCCTGATAACACCCTGACCCCAGTCTGAACAGAACACCCTGACCCCAGTCTGAACAGAACACCCTGATAACACCCTGATAACACCCTGACCCCAGTCTGAACAGAACACCCTGATAACACCCTGACCCCAGTCTGAACAGAACACCCTGATAACACCCTGATAACACCCTGACCCCAGTCTGAACAGAACACCCTGATAACACCCTGACCCCAGTCTGAACAGAACACCCTGATAACACCCTGACCCCAGTCTGAACAGAAGACCCTGATAACACCCTGATAACACCCTGATAACACCCTGACCCCAGTCTGAACAGAACACCCTGATAACACCCTGATAACACCCTGACCCCAGTCTGAACAGAACACCCTGATAACACCCTGATAACACCCTGACCCCAGTCTGAACAGAAGACCCTGATAACACCCTGATAACACCCTGACCCCAGTCTGAACAGAAGACCCTGATAACACCCTGACCCCAGTCTGAACAGAACACCCTGATAACACCCTGACCCCAGTCTGAACAGAACACCCTGATAACACCCTTACCCCAGTCTGAACAGAACACCCTGATAACACCCTGATAACACCCTGATAACACCCTGATAACACCCTGACCCCAGTCTGAACAGAAGACCCTGATAACACCCTGACCCCAGTCTGAACAGAACACCCTGATAACACCCTGACCCCAGTCTGAACAGAACACCCTGATAACACCCTGACCCCAGTCTGAACAGAAGACCCTGATAACACCCTGATAACACCCTGACCCCAGTCTGAACAGAACACCCTGATAACACCCTGACCCCAGTCTGAACAGAACACCCTGACCCCAGTCTGAACAGAACACCCTGATAACACCCTGATAACACCCTGACCACAGTCTGAACAGAACACCCTGACCCCAGTCTGAACAGAACACCCTGATAACACCCTGATAACACCCTGACCCCAGTCTGAACAGAACACCCTGACCCCAGTCTGAACAGAACACCCTGATAACACCCTGACCCCAGTCTGAACAGAAGACCCTGATAACACCCTGATAACACCCTGACCACAGTCTGAACAGAAGACCCTGATAACACCCTGATAACACCCTGACCCCAGTCTGAACAGAACACCCTGATAACACCCTGATAACACCCTGACCCCAGTCTGAACAGAACACCCTGATAACACCCTGATAACACCCTGACCCCAGTCTGAACAGAACACCCTGATAACACCCTGATAACACCCTGACCACAGTCTGAACAGAAGACCCTGATAACACCCTGACCACAGTCTGAACAGAAGACCCTGATAACACCCTGATAACACCCTGACCCCAGTCTGAACAGAATAGTCCCTCTCTTACATGATGAACTCGTTGGGTTGGCAGACAGTAATATCTAACTAAATGTTTGGCCACTCCCCTATGATGATCCATGGGGTTGACCACTAAATCTGTGCCGCCTGTCACAGTGCAGAAGTCCCGCCCTCCTCCGCCAACGTATCTAACACTTGGAAACAGTACAGTAATATCTAACTAAACGGATCATCAGAGGCATCACACGCTCACGATCCTGCACACACACACAGCTCCACAGGGCAGTAGTTTCTAACTAAACACACACACAGTAATATCTAAGTAAACACACACACACACACACACAACAAACACACACACACACACACTTATCATTACATCACGACCAACTAGCTCCCAGTTCTGCAAGTTACACTGACTAGGCACAACTTCAGGAACACACACACACGTTGTGTCACATGGAAGTCTAAAGTCTGATATTTGTAGATTAGTGGGTTTATGAATTAACAGGCAACTGTTCTGAATCCCCTCCAGACACCCTGCTACACAGCATCAGGTTAACAAATCAATTTATTGGTCACATACACATATTTAGCAGATGTTATTGTGGGTGTAGTGAAATGCTTGTGTTCCTAGCTCCAACAGTGCAGTAGTATCTAACTAAATGCTTGTGTTTCTAGCTCCAACAGTGCAGTAATATCTAACTAAATGCTTGTGTTTCTAGCTCCAACAGTACAGTAATATCTAACTAAATGTTTGTGTTCCTAGCTCCAACAGTGCAGTAGTATCTAACTAAATGCTTGTGTTTCTAGCTCCAACAGTACAGTAATATCTAACTAAATGCTTGTGTTTCTAGCTCCAACAGTACAGTAATATCTAACTAAATGCTTGTGTTTCTAGCTCCAACAGGGCAGTAGTTTCTAACTAAATGCTTGTGTTCCAATAGTACAGTAATATCTAACTAAATGCTTGTGTTCCTAGCTCCAACAGTGCAGTAGTATCTAACTAAATGCTTGTGTTTCTAGCTCCAACAGTGCAGTAATATCTAACTAAATGCTTGTGTTCCTAGCTCCAACAAGGCAGTAGTATCTAACTAAATGCTTGTGTTCCAATAGTACAGTAATATCTAACTAAATGCTTGTGTTTCTAGCTCTGCTCACAGGGCAGTAGTATCTAACTAAATGCTTGTGTTCCTAGCTCCAACAGTAGTATCTAACTAAATGCTTGTGTTTCTAGCTCCAACAGTACAGTAATATCTAACTAAATGCTTGTGTTTCTAGCTCCAACAGGGCAGTAGTTTCTAACTAAATGCTTGTGTTCCAATAGTACAGTAATATCTAACTAAATGCTTGTGTTCCTAGCTCCAACAGTGCAGTAATATCTAACTAAATGCTTGTGTTTCTAGCTCCAACAGGGCAGTAGTATCTAACTAAATGCTTGTGTTCCAATAGTACAGTAATATCTAACTAAATGCTTGTGTTTCTAGCTCCAACAGTGCAGTAATATCTAACTAAATGCTTGTGTTTCTAGCTCCAACAGTACAGTAATATCTAACTAAATGCTTGTGTTTCTAGCTCTGCTCACAGGGCAGTAATATCTAACTAAATGCTTGTGTTTCTAGCTCCAACAGGGCAGTAATATCTAACTAAATGCTTGTGTTTCTAGCTCCAACAGGGCAGTAGTATCTAACTAAATGCTTGTGTTCCAACAGTACAGTAATATCTAACTAAATGCTTGTGTTTCTAGCTCTGCTCACAGGGCGAGAAGGTGGAGACAACAAATAGGGCTGCAAAGGGTCAGAAACTTTACGGTAATTTCCATGGGAAGTTCATTTGGGGGAATTTTGCTTAAATTCATCAAAACAAATTATAACAGTGAACCTTTTTTGTGGGATACACAAGGCAAATCTACATCTTGTGGCATATTTTGGTTAAACTATTGCAATTGCAACCCTCTGTATGCACAGTGCATTCTTCCATCACATGTACAGCTGATTCTGGGGCGGCAGGTAGCCTAGTGGTTAGAGGGGAGGGGCTGCAGGTAGCCTAGTGGTTAGAGGGGAGGGGCGGCAGGTAGCCTAGTGGTTAGAGGGGAGAGGGGGGGCGGCAGGTAGCCTAGTGGTTAGAGGGGAGGGGCGGCAGGTAGCCTAGTGGTTAGAGTGGCAGGGTAGCCTAGTGGTTAGAGTGTAGAGGCGGCAGGTAGCCTAGTGGTTAGAGTTTAGAGGCGGCAGGTAGCCTAGTGGTTAGAGTGTAGAGGCGGCAGGTAGCCTAGTGGTTAGAGTGTAGGGGCGGCAGGTAGCCTAGTGGTTAGAGTGTAGGGGCGGCAGGTAGCCTAGTGGTTAGAGTGTAGGGGCGGCAGGTAGCCTAGTGGTTAGAGTGTAGGGGCGGCAGGTAGCCTAGTGGTTAGAGTGTAGGGGCGGCAGGTAGCCTAGTGGTTAGAGTGTAGGGGCGGCAGGTAGCCTAGTGGTTAGAGTGTAGGGGCGGCAGGTAGCCTAGTGGTTAGAGTGTAGAGGAGGTAGGGTAGCCTAGTGGTTAGAGTGTAGAGGAGACAGGTAGCCTAGTGGTTAGAGTGTAGAGGCGGCAGGGTGGCCTAGTGGTTAGAGTGTAGAGGAGGCAGGTAGCCTAGTGGTTAGAGTGTTGGACTAGTAACCGAAAGGTTGCTGGATCGAATCCCCGAACTGAGAAAGTAAAAATCTGTCGTTCTGCCCCTGAACAAGGCTGTTAACCCACTGTTCCTAGGCCGTCATTGTAAATAATAATTTGTTCTTAACTGACTTGCCTAGGTAAGGTTAAATAAATAAAAATACAAATTCTCAAGATCTTGCACACTAATGAGATGCTATTGAACCCACTGCACTGTCTGAGCCATGCTTTCTGGTAAGTTTTGACTACAATACTGGGTAGGGTGAAGATATTTTATATGACATACATTATATTTTTTTAAATAGTAAATAGTAGCCTACAGCAAAGTGTGTTTAAATAATTTTCTAACTCGTTAACAATTTCTTCTGGTTAGTTTCTGCTACCATGTGGGGTTTTTAGCTTGCTGGAGCCTGCTAACTGAGGAGTGTTAATTCACCTGTTTCCATAAGTTTCATTTTAAAATATTCACACAAAGGAGTTGTTCTAACTGCTTAACTGTATTTGTTGTTTTTTAAAACTAATTTATTCTAATCTTTATAGGAAAATGCCACGGTCACTATCTGATGTGTGGAGACATTTCACTGCAGCTAATGTAGTAGGAAAAGCTGTGTACATTTGCAAATACTGTGCCAAATCGTATGTGAAGAATGCAACAAAGATACAGAATCATCTGGCCAAGTGCATAAAGTTCCCTCAGCGCTCACAACAAGCAACCTCTGACAAAAGTCCCTCTACTTCTATTTGAGGTGAAAATGATGAATTAGACACCTTATCGATAGCAACAGCTCATGGTCCTCCTGGAATCAGAAGTTTGTTTTGACTCAATGGAGGAACGTAGTCAGAGAAATGCTGATGAAGGTCTTGCTCGAGTTGTGTATGCGACTGGTTCACCTCTGATGCTCACAGGCAATGTGTATTGGAAGAGATTTCTGAATGTTCTTCGCCCAGCATACACCCCTCCAACCAGACATGCTTTATCTACTCATTTGCTGGATGCAGAGTTCAAGTGAAGGTCAAGCAAATCATAGAGAAAGCAGACTATTACAATCATCTCTGATTGGTGGTTGAATGTTCGTGGACAAGGAATAATTAACTACATCATCTCCACCCCTCAACCACTATTCTACAAGAGCACAGACAAGGGACAACAGACACACCGGTCTCTACATTGCAGATGAGCTGCTGAAGGCAGTCTGATGACCTTGGACCACAGAAGGTATTTGCACTGGTGACAATGCTGCAAACAGGTAGGCTGCTTGGTCTAAAGTGGAGGAGTCCTACCCTCTAAAGTGGAGGAGTCCTACCCTCACATCACACCCAATGGCTGTGCTGCTCATGCATTGAATCTGCTCCTCAATGACATCATGGCACTGAAAACAATGGATACACTCTACAAGAGAGCCAAGTAAATGGTTAGGCATCAAGTTATAACAGCAATCTACCTCACCAAGCAAAGTGAGAAGAATAAGAGCACCACATTGAAGCTGCCCAGCAACACCCGTTGGGGTGGTGTTGTCATCATGTTTGACAGTCTCCTGGAGGGGAAGGAGTCTCTCCAAGAAATGGCCATATCACAGTCTGCCGATATGGACAGCCCCATCAAGAGGATCCTCCTGGATGATGTATTTTGGGAGAGAGTGGTAAGCAGCCTGAAACTCCTGAAACCTATAGCAGTAGCCATTGCACGGATTGAGGGAGACAAAGCCATCCGTCTGATGTTCAGACTCTGCTTGCAGGTTTAAGGAGAAACCCGTTCTGCCCTGCCCACTTCACTGTTGCTCCAAGCAGAGGAAACCGCTGTTCTGAAATACATCAAAACGCGTGAAGACTTCTGCCTGAAGCCCAAACACACCACAGCGTACATGTTGGACCCCCAGTATACTGGCAAGAGCATCCTGTCTGGTGCAGAGATCAACAAGGCCTATGGTGTCATCACTACCGTGTCTCGCCATCTTGGCCTGGATGAGGGCAAGGTTTATTTGCATTCTGGCGAAGTACACTTCCAAGCAAGGGCTTTGGGATGGAGACGCAATATGGCAGTCATGCAAAACACAGAGTGGCAAGAAAAAGTATGTGAACCCTTTGGAAATACCTGGATTTCTGCATGAATTGGTCATAATATTTGATCTGTTCTTCATCTAAGTCACAACGACAGACAAACACACTGTGCTTAAACCAATAAAACACACACACAAATTGTATTTTTCTTGTCTATATTGAATACATCATTTAAAACATTCACAGTGTAGGTTGGGAAAAGTATGTGAATCCCCTAGGCTAATGACTTCTCCAAAAGCTAATTGGAGTCCAATCAATGAGACGAGATTGGAGATGTTGGTTAGAGCTGCCTTGCCCTATAAAAAAAAAAACTCAAAATTTGAGTTTGCTATTCATTTACATTTATATTTACATTTACATTTAGCAGACGCTCTTATCCAGAGCGACTTACAAGAAACATTGCCTGATGTGAACCATGCCACGAACAAAAGATCTCAGAAGACAGAAGATTAAGAATGGTTGAATTGTTGACTTGCATAAAGCTGGAAAGGGTTACAAAAGTATCTCTAAAAGCCTTGATGTTCATCAGTCCACGGTAAGACACATGGTCTAATAACGAAGAAAGTTCAGCACTGATGCTACTCTCCCTAGGAGTGGCCATCCTGAAAAGATGACTGCAAGAGCATAGTGCAGAATGCTCTATGAGGTTAAGAAGAATTCTAGAGTGTCAGCTAAAGACTTACAGAAATCTCTGGAACATGCTAACATCTCTGACGAGTCTACGATACGTAAAACACTAAACAAGAAGGGTGTTCATGGGAGGACACCACGGAAGAAGCCACTGCTGTCCAAAAAAAAACATTGCTGCACGTCTGAAGTTCGCAAAAGAGCATCTGGATGTTCCACAGTGCTACTGACAAAATATTCTGTGGACAAATGAAACTGTAGTTGAGTTGTTTGGAAGGAACACACCACTATGTGTGGAGAAAAAGAGGCACAGCACACCAACATCAAAACCTCATCCCAACTGTAAAGTCTGGTGGAGGGAGCATCATGGTTTGGGGCTGCTTTGCTGCCTCAGGGCCTGAACAACTTGCTATCATCGACGGAAAAATGAATTCACAAGTTTATCAAGAAATTTTGCAGGAGAATGTAAGGCTATCTGTCCGCCAACTGAAGCACAAAGGAAGTTGGGTGATGCAACAGGACAACGACCCAAAAAACAGAATGGCTTCAATAGAAGAAAATACGCCTTCTGGAGTCCTGACCTCAACCCGATTGAGATAGTGTGGGATGACCTCAACCTGATTGAGATGCAGTGTGGGATGACCTCAACCTGATTGAGATAGTGTGGGATGACCTCAAGAGAGCGGATCACACCAGACACCCCAAGAATATTGCTGAACTGAACCAGTTTTGTAAAGAGGAATGGTCCAAAACTCCTCCTGACCGTTGAACACGTCTGTTTGTGTGTTATTAGTTTAAGCAGACTGTCTATTGTTGTGACCTAGATGAAGATCAGATTTGATCACCAATTTATGCAGAAATCCAGGTAATTCCAAAGGGTTCACACTTTTTGTTGACACTATCTCATCAGCCACCTGGCTCTTTCCCCTGTTGCCTCCATCATCCTCCAAATCCCACCAACATCAGCCGCCTCAGAGCGCAACTGGTCCTTGTTTGGGAACACACACACCAAAGCACGCAACAGGCTGACTGTTGAATAAGGCTGAATAGGGGTTGAAAAATTGGTGGCCATCTGGGCAAATTTGAGGCTTTTTGAGCCTGACAACAAGTTATCCTCAACAAGGTTGGAAAGTGACAGTGAAGATGAGGCCTCAGAGTCAGATGTTCAAGAGGTGGACATTGATGAGGTCCAGGGAGAAGACATGGAAGCCTGAGAGGAAGACAACCAAAGCTTTAGTTTATAGATTATCATTTTACAGATGTTGAAAACGTTTTTGGGAGATACGATGGATCATTGGGGATCATTCCCTTTCTTTGTACAGTGAAATCATCCCATGTGAAGAGTCAACTCATTTAATTAAAGTTAATTCCCACCTCTGTAGATTTGCCAAAATGTGCAACCCTAACAATACATCACACAAAGCAGCTGCAACTGTCAGTAAGAGAGTCCATGATTGAGTCTTAGAATGAAGAGATTGAGATAAAACTGTCCAGTTTGAGTGTTGGTTGCAGCTCGTTCCAGTCGTTAGCTGCAGCGAACTGAAAAGAGGAGCGACCCAGGGATGTGTGAGCTTTGGGGACCTTTAACAGAATGTGACTGGCAGAACGGATGTTGTATGTGGAGGATGAGGACTGCAGTAGGTATCTCAGATAGGGGGGAGTGAACAGGTGTTGTATGTGGAGGATGAGGGCTGCAGTAGGTATCTCAGATAGGGGGGAGTGAACAGGTGTTGTATGTGGAGGATGAGGGCTGCAGTAGGTATCTCAGATAGGGGGGAGTGAACAGGTGTTGTATGTGGAGGATGAGGGCTGCAGTAGGTATCTCAGATAGGGGGGAGTGAGGCCTAAGAGGGTTTAATAAATAAGCATCAACCAGTGGGTCTTGCGACGGGTATACAGAGATGACCAGTTTACAGAGGAGTATAGAGTGCAGTGATGTGTCCTATAAGGAGCATTTGGTGGCAAATCTGAGGGCCGAATGGTAAAGAACATCTAGCCGCTCGAGAGCCGCCCTTACGTGCCGATCTATAAATTACGTTTCCGGAATCTAGCATGGGTAGGATGGTCATCTGAATCAGGGTTAGTTTGGCAGCTGGGGTGAAAGACAGATTGAGAAAACCAAGTCTAAATTTAACTTTAGCCTGCAGCTTTGATATGTGCTGAGAGAAGGAGAGTGTCCCGTCCAGCCATACTCCCAAGTACTTGTATGAGGTGACTATCAGCTGATGTACGAAGGGCTATATAAATAAATTTGATTTGATTTACCTCAAACTCTAAACCCTCAGAGGTAGTAATAACACCTGTGGGGAGATGGGCATTCTTCTTACCAAACCACATGACCTTTGTTTTGGAGGTGTTCAGAATAAGATTAAGGGATTAAGGGAAGAGAAAGCTTGTTGGACACTAAGAAAGCTTTGTTGTAGAGCATTATAACACAAAATCCGGGAGGGGCCAGCTGAGTCTAAGACTGTATCATCAGCATATAAATGGATGGTAGAACTTCCTACTGCCTGAGCTATGTTGTTGATGTAAATTGAGAATAGTGTGTGGCTAGGATCGAGCCTTGGGGTACTCCCTTGGTGACAAGCAGTGGCTGAGACAACAAACGCATTTTTATTTATTTTTAAAGTTTACGTTCAAACGGCTCTTAAACCCGCGACATACACTTAGTTTCCTTAAACGGGTCACAATTTAAGTAATACGCTTCTAGTGTTAACGTGCAGAATACCCAGGCTTTTACGACAGCAGAAATCAGTTAAACAGATAGAGCATAAGTCAGAATTGGGGTTAGCAATTGTAGATGGGCCAGGGTGTACATGCACATTTCCAGATATCATCAGCAGTGATACAATCAGGGCACGGCAGAAGACAGGGAGAGCTCTGCAGAGTTGATTTATAACATTTGAATGTGCATTAGGATTGCAACAACATCATATTACACAACAATACCTACCTGCTCTGACATCTTCTGGCTGACACTGAGTAGCATCAGCATGTTGTCACACTCTGTGATGCCCATAGCATACAGATCACTGAGGACATTAGCACACGCTATCCTTCCCTGGGGGGGAAGAGAGCAATGTAGGTAAGGAGAGAGAGCGAGAGATGGTGGAGAGATGTGGGGAAGGAGAGAGAGAGACATACAATCTCGTAAATGATGGGTCACCAACTGGCGATTTGACAAGAAAATGAAATGTAATTCACTCATACAGATATAAGTTGGGGCATAAATCATACCCTAAGAAACGTTAGGAGATGAGAGATTACAATGGAGGTCAAGGGTTAAAGGTCAGGTGTCAGAACTCACCATCATGTAGGGGTCATCCACCAGAGGGTAGAAGAAGTCTGTAGTTTGGACCAATGAGAGGCCTCCATGTCGCAGAGGCACCACACAGGAGTCCATGCCTATACCTTCACACACACACACACACACACACACACACACACACACACACACACACACACACACACACACACACACACACACACACACACACACACACACACACACACACACACTATTCATGATACCATGGTATGCAATGATTGACTGATTGATTTATGAACGGGGATGAAAGTAAGGAAAGAAATTCCACAAATGTACTTTTAACAAGGCACACCTGTTAATTGAAATGCATTCCAGGTGACTACCTCATGAAGCTGGTTGAGAGAATGCCAAGAGTGTGCAAAGATGTCATCAAGGCAAAGGGTGGCTACTTTGAAGAATCTCAACTATGAATTGTATTTTTTTGGGTACGACATGAATCCATGTGTTATTTCATAGTTTTGATGTCATCACTATTATTCTACAATGTAGAAAATAGTAAAAAAAATAAAGAAAAATCTGGAATGAGTAGGCGTGTCCAAACTTTTGACTGGTACTGTATGTTGCAAGTGGATGGACATGAGTGGGTAGCCTAATGTTGCAACCTGGTCTCAAAGCATTATATTATTCTGTATGTAATGGGGCGGCCGGTAGCCTAGTGGTTAGAGCGTTGGACCAGTAACCAGAAGCTTTCTGGATTGGATCCCCGAGCTGACAAGGTAAAAATATGTCGTTCTGTCTCACTGAACAAGGCAGTTAATCCACTGTTCCCCTGAACCAGGCAGTAATAACCCACTGTTCCCCTGAACCAGGCAGTAATAACCCACTGTTCCCCTGAACAAGGCAGTTAACCCACTGTTCCCCTGAACAAGGCAGTAATAACCCACTGTTCCCCTGAACAAGGCAGTAATAACCCACTGTTCCCCTGAACAAGGCAGTAATAACCCACTGTTCCCCTGAACAAGGCAGTAATAACCCACTGTTCCCCTGAACAAGGCAGTAATAACCCACTGTTCCCCTGAACAAGGCAGTAATAACCCACTGTTCCCCTGAACAAGGCAGTAATAACCCACTGTTCCCCTGAACAAGGCAGTAATAACCCACTGTTCCCCTGAACAAGGCAGTAATAACCCACTGTTCCCCTGAACAAGGCAGTAATAACCCACTGTTCCCCTGAACAAGGCAGTAATAACCCACTGTCCCCCTGAACAAGGCAGTAATAAACCACTGTTCCCCTGAACAAGGCAGTAATAAACCACTGTTCCCCGGTCGTCCGTCATTGTAAATAAGAATTTGTTCTTAACTGACTTGACTAGTTAAATGAAAGGTTAAATTTAAAATAAATAAAAAGTCAATCTGAGACACTCCATTTGGTATGATACGTTAAGTTTGGTTTGGTTACTTATTAAGGCAAAAATGAAAGTATGGTGGCTGGCTAAATGGGGGTCGTTAAAACGCCTAGCAGCCCAAAGGTTGCTAGATGTTCACGTTATACGCCCACATCAACATCGAATCATGGACAACTTTAGCTACTTTGCAGCTACTTAGCATGTTAGTTAATCCTTCCACTAAAGCTTTAACTTAACCCTAAGCGAGCTATCTAATGTTAGCCACCTCGATAGATTTTGTAACATAATGTATATTTTGCAAAACATAGCACATATTGGAATTTGTAACAAATTACATTTACATTTAAGTCATTTAGCAGACGCTCTTATCCAGAGCGACTTACAAATTGGTGCATTCACCTTATGACATCCAGTGGAACAGCCACTTTACAATAGTGCATCTAAATCTTTGGGGGGGGGTAGAAGGATTACTTTACAAATCTTATGAAATGTATCTGGGACAGTGTTTCTTAATCCTGATCCCGGGGACACAAAGTGGTGCACGTTTTAGTTGTTGCCTTAGTGCTAAACCGGATTCAAATCATCAAAGCTTGATGAGTTGATCATTTGAATTAGGCAAACACTAAACATGCACAGCCTTTGGGTCCCCAGGACCAGGATTAACAGACACTGCTGTAGGCCATCCACACACTAATACATACCATACCAAACGTAACATATCATACTAAATGGAGTGTCTTGGATGTACGTGCAGAAGAATACAAAATGATCTGAGACCAAGTTGAGTAAAGGAGCCCTTTTGAAGTGATTGACAAAAATATATTTAAAAAATTAAAAAATCATGACTGGTTGTTTATGCCACAATTAAAAATGTAATACATTTTCAAAGTTAAATGACAAATGTATGAATAGGCCCACAGAGATCCTATTGAATTAATAGGGGTTGTATATGGAATTCTATGATTAGGCCCATTATTTCTAGAGGTCCAGTACCGGAAATAAATCATACTTTCACCCCTGTTTATTACCTAGACAACGTTATTCATTTACTAAACAGCAGTTTAGCTAGACACCATCAACAGTCAGCTATCTGGCCTTGCATCAGAGATGCTAAGAGATAAGGGGACAGCCCTGCCTTCAGATAGCATACATACTGCTAGTTGGCTAGAGAAGGGACTTGTTTGTTAGCAGCCTTATATGGCTACATTGTTAACTTAGTTAACTAATCAGCTTATGTTAAGTTTGACAATAATAATATAAAACAAGTTAGCTACGTTAAATAACTTGACAAGTTTACTTGAAAAACGAATATACATTTTTGCTAGCTATGCTAACCAGCTAGCTACCTAGTCGGGGGCCAGCGGAGGTGTTGTTGGGAGTGAGTTGTCCGAAATCGGTGCCTTGGTCCCCGGTTTCCCCGGGCCGGTGAGGCTCCAGTCCCGCCAGGAGTTTGAGCAGCGTCTCCTGGGGGACCTTGCATCCTCATCCCTTCATATCCGAGAAGCCCGTCAGGCGGAAGCCGGCGTCCAGGCCATGCTCTTCGGGACGGAAAGGCTTGTATCCCGGGGGGAAGCATGATTCTGTCCCCGCCGAAGCGTCAGCCGGTGGGGTGGGAGGAGAGGGAGCTGACATTGCTGGGTAGTTATAGCGGTCTGTTTGGAGGATAGCTCGACTAGCACGTTCAAGACCCCAGCAACAGAGGAGAGGAAAGCGTGTGTGTGATGAATAGATACAAAGATTACGGATATACTGAGAAGATACATGTATCTCCGTCCCACCAATGGGAGTTCGTTGTCCGCCCGGCGGGCTGTCTAGCTCCCGCCTATCCTTTCTTTGGATTGGTGGATTACATGATAGGGTTGTTGACGTCACCGCATGTATCCAATGGTGAGAGCCTTTATCTCATGAATATGCATATCCATTTCGATTTAACGTTGCACGGGTTGTCACGTGTCCTACTTATTTCAGTTCAAGAGTAACAGCTAATGTACTACGAAACTTATATCCGGTCAAATAAATCTCACTTCGCTAATAAGCAATTAATTTTATTTTCGACCAAATTTGACACCCTCATTGACTTCCATACAAAAACTCCTTGTTTGGTGAGCGAAACAACAACAAAAAACGCCACATGCTGGAGGGAGAGAGATTTTCCACCGAGTTGACCTCTCTCGTCCTCTTCCTCTCTGGTAGAGTGACGATCTGTGCGTAGTGACATCACTGACACACACCGCGTTCAAGACTATGGGCACCATGATATATTCTATGGGCACCATGGTATATTATATAGGCGCCATGATATATACTATAGGCACCATGATATATTCTATGGGCACCATGGTATATTATATAGGCACCATGATATATTCTTTGGGCACCATGATATATTCTATGGGCACCATGATATATTCTATGGGCACCATGATATATTCTATGGGCACCATGATATATTCTATGGGCACCATGATATATTCTATGGGCACCATGATATATACTATGGGCACCATGATATATTCTATGGGCACCATGATATATTCTATAGGCACCATGATATATTCTTTAGGCACCATGATATATTCTTTAGGCACCATGATATATTCTATGGGCACCATGATATATACTATGGGCACCATGATATATACTATGGGCACCATAATATATACTATGGGCACCATGATATATTCTATGGGCACCATGATATATTCTATGGGCACCATGATATATTCTATAGGCACCATGATATATTCTTTAGGCACCATGATATATTCTATGGGCACCATGATATATTCTATGGGCACCATGATATATTCTATGGGCACCATGATATATTCTATGGGCACCATGATATATTCTATGGGCACCATGATATATTCTATGGGCACCATGATATATTCTATGGGCACCATGATATATTCTATGGGCACCATGATATATTCCTTGGGCACTATGATATATTCTATGGGCACCATGATATATTCTATAGGCACCATGATATATTCTATGGGCACCATTATATATTCTATGGGCACCATTATATATTCTATGGGCACCATTATATATTCTATGGGCACCATGATATATTCTATGGGCACCATGATATATTCTATGGGCACCATGATATATTCTATGGGCACCATGATATATTCTATGGGCACCATGATGATTCAATAAATATATTTATTTTGCATTCTGTATACTTCTGGCCCTTTGGAATGAGTTAACCTCCAGACGAGCCTCAATGCCAGACAACTTTCCTTCCGTGGCCTCCAACTGCTCTTAAAAATGCAAGTAAAACTAAATGCATGCTCTTCAACCGATCGCTGCCCACACCTGCCCGCCCGTCCAGCATCACTACTCTGGACGGTTCTGACTTAGGATATGTGGACAACTACAAATACCTAGGTGTCTGGTTAGACTGTAAACTCTCATTCCAGACTCACATTAAGCATCTCCAATCCAAAATTAAGTCTATAATCAGCTTTAGAATCAGTTTCGCAACAAAGCATCCTTCACTCATGCAGCCAAACATACCCTCGTAAAACGGACTATCCTGCCAATCCTTGACTTCGGTGATGTCATTTACAAAATAGCCTCCAACACTCTACTCAGCAAATTGGATGTAGTCTATCACAGTGCCATCTGTTTCGTCACCAAAGCCCCATACTCTACCCACCACTGCGACCTGTATGCTCTCGTTGGCTGGCCCTCGCTTCATATTTGTCGCCAAACCCACTGGCTCCAGGTTATATACAAGTATCTGCAAGGTAAAGCCCCACCTCATCTCAGCTCACTGGTCACCATAGCAGCACCCACCCGTAGCACGCGCTCCAGCAGGTATATCTCACAGATCTCAGATCAGGTATATCTCACAGATCACAGGTCAGGTATATCTCACAGATCACAGATCAGATATATCTCACAGATCAGGTATATCTCACAGATCACAGATCAGGTATATCTCACAGATCACAGATCAGATATATCTCACAGATCACAGGTCAGGTATATCTCACAGATCAGGTATATCTCACAGATCACAGATCAGGTATATCTCACAGATCACAGATCAGATATATCTCACAGATCACAGGTCAGGTATATCTCACAGATCACAGATCAGATATATCTCACAGATCACAGGTCAGGTATATCTCACAGATCACAGATCAGATATATCTCACAGATCAGGTATATCTCACAGATCACAGGTCAGGTATATCTCACAGATCACAGATCAGATATATCTCACAGATCAGGTATATCTCACAGATCACAGATCAGATATATCTCACAGATCAGGTATATCTCACAGATCACAGGTCAGGTATATCTCACAGATCACAGGTCAGGTATATCTCACAGATCACAGATCAGATATATCTCACAGATCACAGATCAGATATATCTCACAGATCAGGTATATCTCACAGATCACAGGTCAGGTATATCTCACAGATCACAGGTCAGGTATATCTCACAGATCACAGATCAGATATATCTCACAGATCACAGGTCAGGTATATCTCACAGATCACAGATCAGATATATCTCACAGATCACAGATCAGATATATCTCACAGATCAGGTATATCTCACAGATCACAGATCAGATATATCTCACAGATCACAGGTCAGGTATATCTCACAGATCACAGGTCAGGTATATCTCACAGATCACAGGTCAGGTATATCTCACAGATCACAGATCAGATATATCTCACAGATCACAGATCAGATATATCTCACAGATCAGGTATATCTCACAGATCACAGATCAGATATATCTCACAGATCAGGTATATCTCACAGATCACAGGTCAGGTATATCTCACAGATCACAGGTCAGGTATATCTCACAGATCACAGATCAGATATATCTCACAGATCACAGATCAGATATATCTCACAGATCAGGTATATCTCACAGATCACAGGTCAGGTATATCTCACAGATCACAGGTCAGGTATATCTCACAGATCACAGATCAGATATATCTCACAGATCACAGGTCAGGTATATCTCACAGATCACAGATCAGATATATCTCACAGATCAGGTATATCTCACAGATCACAGGTCAGGTATATCTCACAGATCACAGGTCAGGTATATCTCACAGATCACAGATCAGGTATATCTCACAGATCACAGATCAGATATATCTCACAGATCACAGGTCAGGTATATCTCACAGATCACAGATCAGGTATATCTCACAGATCACAGGTCAGGTATATCTCACAGATCTCAGATCAGGTATATCTCACAGATCTCAGGTCAGGTATATCTCACAGATTTTCCCTATCAGCCACTGCAGGTGCTTCTTTTTGTTTCAAATGTATTTAGAGGCCTGTGAACTACAGTCTCTTTTTAAGGGGAGGCCTGTAATAAACAGTTATAAAACACAAATATAATTAAACAATTATTCTGCAAGACACCAGTACGCGAAATGATAGCCTAAATTGCAACAAGTTGAAAGCCTATTTTTTTATGTGGATAGGCCTAAATTATATATTGAACTATTAACGGGATAGGCCTAAATTAAATATTGAATTATTAAAGGGATAGGCCTAAATTAAATATTGAATTATTAAAAGGGATAGGCCTAAATTAAATATTGAATTATTAAAGGAATAGGCCTAAATTAAATATTCAATTATTAAAGGGATAGGCCTAAATTAAATATTGAATTATTAAAGGGATAGGCCTAAATTAAATATTCAATTATTAAAGGGATAGGCCTAAATTAAATATTGAATTATTAAAGGAATAGGCCTAAATTAAATATTCAATTATTAAAGGAATAGGCCTAAATTAAATATTCAATTATTAAAGGAATAGGCCTAAATTAAATATTGAATTATTAAAGGGATAGGCCTAAATTAAATATTCAATTATTAAAGGAATAGGCCTAAATTAAATATTCAATTATTAAAGGAATAGGCCTAAATTAAATATTCAATTATTAAAGGAATAGGCTAAAGAACTTTGGAAAATGAATACACAAATGGATATTCTGTTCTTTGATTTAGTTCCTATTGCAACTCAGACAAATGACTGAACTGAATGAAGGATGAATTAAATGATAAAATATGTTGGAATGATGAGTTGACCTGCACTTTATTTGTCTCGAAGGCACAGGCCTACATAAGAGTATAAGGACCTTATAGCTGCATGCCTTCAGAAGTGCATCTTCTGAGGCTGAGGGGGGCTTTTCTGAAGGAGCATGGTGCTGTGGTGCTGCATGGAGATCACAAGCTCTTCAACTGGGCAGCAGCTGGATGGAGGGAATATCCTATACAGATTTTTGAGTCTCATAGCAAAGGGTCTGAATACTTGTGTCAATAAGGTGTTTTTTTATTTGGAATACATTTGCAAACAAATCTGAAACCTGTTTTCGCTGTCATTATGGATATTGTGTGTAGGTTGATGAGGATTTTGTATATATATTTTCTTATTTAATTCATTTTAGAACAAGTCTGTAACGTAACAAAATGTGAAAAAAGGGTAGGGGTCTGAATACTTTCCGAATGCGCTGTAAATACTACTGGTTATTATTGCAGACAGAGCCCAGAGAATGGGGTGGTGAAACATTGAATTAGTCATATTTTGATGAGGTGCATGCATGGGGACGTCACCCAGAGAAATGTCTATGCTGCAGAGAGACACCTCTATAGAGGACTGAAACTTCTCTGCTGTAGGCATAATACAGCTAGTGTTATCTAGAGTTGCGCTGGTAATCAAATCCATTAGCTATCTAAACTCAGCTGAGGTGTAATAGAGAACGGAAGCTCAACTTCAAAAGTGCAGGATAACTCTTTCCGGGTTCCCTGACTTCTGTGTTATGCTCGTTCACAGGCCGTTTGGTGTACGTTTTCTTTAGTTGAGATGAAACTGCCAAATCTCTGAACGGTATTATTGTACGTCAGAATCGCCACGCAAGATTTGTCCAAGCCTAAAATGTTAGTCCGTAATCGATACGTGGTGTTTCATGTCTACGTTTTCATGCATGGATTTTCTTCAGATCCCAAGCCTCACGTTACCAAACACAGCCCACTGTGTTTGATTGGCTGGTCTAACATCGAACATGTAAATGAGCAATGAGGAAATGGAATAGCAAAATTAAGCATTGCAATCATTTATCGAAAATTGATTGTCAGAATGATAATGATCAGTTTTAAACCACACAGAGTATACCATTGAGAATACAGTTCTTGCTCTCACAACAAGGAAATGAAATAGAAAACAGGATAAATTATTTGTAATTGAAGCTTTTACATTGAGTTTGTAAATGTGTCAGTGTTGTACTGGATAGAATGGAAATTAAATATAAACACTTCGCTATTTCAGATTGGCAGACTTTATGCATACTCAATCAAGAAAATGATCATTTAGTATGTACCACCCCCTCTGGGCTCTGTCTAGTATGCATTTCTCATGTCACAAAACATGTATAGCCATTTAGGAAAAGGAATAGCAAACATAATATTGATGTATCATTTGCCCATGGTAAACACTTCCATAGCCACCAACCAGTGTAGAATAACCTGGTAAATGAAAACCTCATCTGATTGATTATTATTATTATAATTAATTAATAATAATAATAATAATTATTATTGATTAGAAGAAACCCACCGGTCCCACCTCCAAGTGAGCTCTTTCTCTCTTCCCCATTCTTATTATACTAGTGATGGAGCATTGAGTCTTCCCCATTCTTATTATACTAGTGATGGAGCATTGAGTCTTCCCCATTCTTATTATACTAGTGATGGAGCATTGAGTCTTCCCCATTCTTATTATACTAGTGATGGAGAATTGAGTCTTCCCCATTCTTATTATACTAGTGATTGAGCATTGAGTCCACTAAGCACCAACTGTCTGTCATGGTTGGCAGATAGCCTAGAGGTTAAGAGCGTTGGGTCAGTAACCTGAAAGGTCACTGGTTCTAGCTAGCTTCCGTAGTCGCCCCCTTCTTCTGTGGGGTTTATCGGCGGCTGGCATCCGACCTGATTGTGCATTAACGCCACCTACTGTACTGGATCGTACAAATGGACCAATAGAAGCATAATGAGGGGTTCCTGCAGAACGGCCTGAATTGCGACCCCAATCACACATTATTGGACATAGTTACCGCACTCAAAACAACTGGGAACTCATAAAAACAAGCTCAGACTAGGGAAGTATAGTTTTAAATGGTCAACTCGGAAATTCGGGCATTTTCCTAGAGCTCTGACCTGACGTCATTTGACCTTGTTTGTTCCAGAGATCCCAGTTGTCTTGACAACAGCGTAAGGTGCAGCAGGAACACCAACATCCGTACGTTGTCCCACCAACCCCGTTGTCCCACCAACCCCGTTGTCCCACCAACCCCGTTGTCTCTTTCCTCCAGATTTTATCAGTGTATTTCAGATGAATCAGAAGTAATGTATGTTATAATAGTGTAAGGACCCTGGGTTTATAAGCGTGGATATCAGCACAGTCGATAGCGCGCTGGACTTCGGACTAGAAGGTTGAGGGTTCGAGATCTGCTCCCTGCCTGTTTCATTACAATACTTTTAACTCGTATAATATTTCTTAGCTGAAATTAGGATTTGACCTCCGCTGTGGATGGGTTACCAGCCTGACAATGTCAGGAAAACGATGCATTCGTTTCAATGGGGCAGAAGTCTGAATAGTTGTGATGCTGGGTGGCCAGATAGATACCAACAAGGACTTTAAACTGCCCTGATTCTGGGTGGCCAGATAGATACCAACAAGGACTTTAAACTGCCCTGATTCTGGGTGGCCAGATAGATACCAACAAGGACTTTAAACTGCCCTGATTCTGGGTGGCCAGATAGATACCAACAAGGACTTTAAACTGCCCTGATGCTGGGTGGCCAGATAGATACCAACATTCTGGGTGGCCAGATAGATACCCAAGGACTTTAAACTGCCCTGATTCTGGGTGGCCAGATAGATACCAACAAGGACTTTAAACTGCCCTGATTCTGGGTGGCCAGATAGATACCAACAAGTACTTTAAACTGCCCTGATTCTGGGTGGCCAGATAGATACCAACAAGGACTTTAAACTGCCCTGATTCTGGGTGGCCAGATAGATACCAACAAGGACTTTAAACTGCCCTGATTCTGGGTGGCCAGATAGATACCAACAAGGACAAGAAACTGACATGTGGGGAATCGTGACTCCTTGCAGCTCGTTTCAGCTTGTTCTTGATACCATGTCTTGTTTTGAGTTGTTTTGACTGATTTCATATCCATGCTAATATGGATCAAATTTTCTAGCTCGCTAACTCACAACTATAACGATGTATTTGACAGACAAGTGCTCATTCATTTTTGTTTTCAATAAACTCTGGAGACTAAATACAGTTTACATGTCAACAATCTGAGCCAACCCGGTCTGTTTCACTCCATGGTTGTGCACGTGTCTGTTCTGTTACTAAGCAACCAACCCATCTCGACTCGAGTGTTCTGATCCCAGTGTTCCTTCATGCTCTCAGCGCCCCCTGGTGGACGACACTGGCAAAGTAGGGAACTGAAACACTAAATTCACTTTGTGATATGTTAATATTTATTACCTCTCCAATACAACAATATAAAACACTATCTGGCCTGAAAGACCTATAACTGCAGATAATATTCACACAAATGGGAATGGTGGATTATCATGTGCTTATATTCTAATAGACACCACTGGGGTTAGAGGTCAGGTAGACTCATTCCCACATGCTCTTCCAGTCTACCATCAAAGGAGATGGGGGGATGGAGAAAGAGGGCGAGATTTGGGGAGAGAGGGTCGAGAAAGAGGGAGAGTAAAGCCAAAAATACAGAAAATTATTATTTTCCAGAGAAGATCCAGATCTCAGGGAATTAGACCAAAGTTCTCAATTAGTACAAAATATAGAGTACTGCACACACTACAATTACTAAGGTTTAAATATAGAGTGTACTGCACACACTACAATTACTGAGGTTTAAATATAGAGTGTACTGCACACACTACAATTACTGAGGTTTAAAATAAACTCAACTGGACACCTTAATCAGGCAGTGAATGAACTGAGAGAGAAACACGCAGGGCATTCTACACCATTAAAAAAACAAATTCAAATTGAAATACCTATTAAAATTTGTCTAAAACTAATTGAATGGGTCATTGAACCAATTGCACTTTATGCCAGCGAGGTGCGAGGTCCACTTGCAAAACAAGATTTCACCAAATGGGACAAACACCCCTGCATTTTACATTACATTTAAGTCATTTAGCAGACGCTCTTATCCAGAGCGACTTACAAATTGGAAACTGCATGCAGAGTTTTGTAAGATTCTCCTACATGTCCAGAGGAAAACTTAAAACAATGCTTGCAGGGCAGAATTAGGCCAATATTCACTAATAATAAAAACTCAAAAAAGAGCAATTAAGTTTTGGAAACATCTAAAATATAGTGACCCCTCATCCAGCTGGCCCTGGGGCCACAAACCTGTTCTACTAACACACTGAAGCCTCAGTCCCCTCATCCAGCTGGCCCTGGGGCCACAAACCTGTTCTACTAACACACTGAAGCCTCAGTCCCCTCATCCAGCTGGCCCTGGGGCCACAAACCTGTTCTACTAACACACTGAAGCCTCAGGACCAGAACATCTAATCAATCAGGATAAACCAAATTACAACACAGTCAAAACCAAACTACATTACTTACTGGGAAACACAAGCACAAAGCAGTACTATCTGGCCCTAAATCAACAGTACACCGTGGCTAAATATTTGACCATGATTACTGATCAAAACCTTGACAAAGTACAGGCTCTGAGCACAGCCTTGCCATTGAGAAGGGTAGACGCAGGAAAACCTGCCTCCCTGTAGAGGAAAGGCTGTGCAACCACTGCACAACAGCAGAACCTGGCTCCCTGTAGAGGAAAGGCTGTGCAACCACTGCACAACAGCAGAACCTGAGACAGAGCTGCATTTCCTGACAAAATATAAAAAAGATGAAACAATTAGAGAATGTAATTTCCCCATTTTCAATTTCAGCTTTAGGACCTACCTGGATCAGGTGTAGTCTCAGCTTTAGGACCTACCTGGATCAGGTGTAGTCTCAGCTTTAGGACCTACCTCGATCAGGTGTAGACTCAGCTTTAGGACCTACCTGGATCAGGTGTAAGTGTGTAGTCTCTAACTGTATCAGTGTGTAGTCTCTCTAACTGTATCAGTGTGTAGTCTCTCTAACTGTATCAGTGTGTAGTCTCTCTAACTGTATCAGTGTGTAGTCTCTCTAACTGCATCAGTGTGTAGTCTAACTGCATCAGTGTGTAGTCTCTCTAACTGCATCAGTGTGTAGTCTCTCTAACTGCATCAGTGTGTAGTCTCTCTAACTGCATCAGTGTGTAGTCTCTCTAACTGCATCAGTGTGTAGTCTCTCTCACTGTATCAGTGTGTAGTCTCTCTCACTGTATCAGTGTGTAGTCTCTCTCACTGTATCAGTGTGTAGTCTCTCTCACTGTATCAGTGTGTAGTCTCTCTCACTGCATCAGTGTGTAGTCTCTCTCACTGCATCAGTGTGTAGTCTCTCTCACTGTATCAGTGTGTAGTCTCTCTCACTGCATCAGTGTGTAGTCTCTCTCACTGCATCAGTGTGTAGTCTCTCTCACTGCATCAGTGTGTAGTCTCTCTCACTGCATCAGTGTGTAGTCTCTCTCACTGTATCAGTGTGTAGTCTCTCACTGTATCAGTGTGTAGTCTCTCACTGTATCAGTGTGTAGTCTCTCACTGTATCAGTGTGTAGTCTCTCACTGTATCAGTGTGTAGTCTCTCACTGTATCAGTGTGTAGTCTCTCACTGTATCAGTGTGTAGTCTCTCACTGTATCAGTGTGTAGTCTCTCACTGTATCAGTGTGTAGTCTCTCACTGTATCAGTGTGTAGTCTCTCTAACTGTATCAGTGTGTAGTCTCTCTAACTGTATCAGTGTGTAGTCTCTCTAACTGCATCAGTGTGTAGTCTCTCTAACTGCATCAGTGTGTAGTCTCTCTAACTGCATCAGTGTGTAGTCTCTCTAACTGCATCAGTGTGTAGTCTCTCTAACTGCATCAGTGTGTAGTCTCTCTAACTGCATCAGTGTGTAGTCTAACTGCATCAGTGTGTAGTCGAACTGTATCAGTGTGTAGTCTAACTGTATCAGTGTGTAGTCTAACTGTATCAGTGTGTAGTCTAACTGTATCAGTGTGTAGTCTAACTGTATCAGTGTGTAGTCTAACTGTATCAGTGTGTAGTCACTAACTGTATCAGTGTGTAGTCTAACTGTATCAGTGTGTAGTCTAACTGTATCAGTGTGTAGTCTAACTGTATCAGTGTGTAGTCTAACTGTATCAGTGTGTAGTCTCTAACTGTATCAGTGTGTAGTCTCTCTAACTGTATCAGTGTGTAGTCTCTCTCACTGTATCAGTGTGTAGTCTCTCACTGTATCAGTGTGTAGTCTCTCACTGTATCAGTGTGTAGTCTCTCTCACTGTAT